>NW_027615240.1:33137-57145 GCF_965212315.1 Lampetra planeri | reverse complement strand
TTTGTTGACCAGTATAATATATGCATTGTCCTTGAAACTGATTGGTCCACACCAAGGGACGGCTTTCTTTTGAGACTCGACCCAATTGGTGCTCGACCAAAGGGACGCCAAAAGGCGTACAGCTCAAAGACAAGGCCACCATCAAAGTAATGAGGGCTCGGGGTGAGCATCTCAATCATTAGACCTACTTTTGCCAGTACCAAAGTATAATAATAGGGGTTTTCCCCTTTTTTCTGGCAACAAAACTTAAACCTTTTTACGAGGAATCGTGTCTGCATTAACCACAATTCTTGTGGGTTGGTCAAAATGCAAACAAAAAAACACACTCTGATCATATATGCATTGTCCTTGAAACTGATTGGTCCACACCAGAGCCGCGTGTTAATTGGTGCTAGACCAGAGGACGCCAAAAGGCGTTTTTTGTTTGCATTTTGACCACAAGTATTGTGGTTAATGCAGACACGATGTCTTGTAAAAAGGTTTCAGTTTTGTTGCCAGACAAAAAGGGGAAAAACCCCGATTATTATATTTTGGTGCTGGCAAAGGGGGGTCGGTCTAATGTGTCTTTTATACAGGTAACAAGCTGAGATTAGGAGCACTCCCTTTAAGAGTGTGCTCCTAATCTCAGCTCGTTACCTGTATACAAGACACCTGGGAGCCAAAAATCTTTCTGATTGAGAGGGGGTCAAATACTTATTTCCCTCATTAAAATGCAAATCAATCTATAACATTTTTGACATGCGTTTTTCTGGATTTTGTTGTTGTTATTCTGTCTCTAACGGTTCAAATAAACCTACCATTAAAATTATAGACTGATCATTTCTTTGTCAGTGGGCAAACGTACAAAATCAGCAGGGGATCAAATACTTTTTTCCCTCACTGTACTTTATGAATCCGTAATCTCTGCCATTACATACAATGAAACAATAAATGGTAAAATAAAACAGAGCAATGTAATACAATACACTATTAGACATTGTAAAAAATAAATAAAAAGTCCATCCCATGTGTGGGTGAAATTTTTAAACATTTTAGGCAGGAAATGAGTTTTCTAATTTAGATATTTTTTTCTGGGTTGGGACCCCCAGACACCCTGGAAGATTTGGTCCCCCCCAATGTTGACTCCATGGCTACGGCCTTGCATTACACACACACACGCGCCCGTGCGCGCGCACACACACAAGGCGCTTGCCACAAATGAACCACAATGCCTCGCTGCTCATCTCGTCGTGGCAGCATGAAGCATCGTCACGTGACACGCTACTCGTCGCAGCAGCAGCAGCAGCAGCGTCTGTTGGCTGCCGAGCCATCGATCGAAGGCGGTAATCACCGCATCGCTCGGCGCTTCCAGATCCGCTTCCGCGGCCGTCTGGAACGCTCTTCCCTTCCGAGCATGAACCGTCAACTTTTCAAATATAAATTGAAATCGAATTTCTTGAGAAGCGTTTTGTTTTTTTTGCGTGCGCTCAGTTTGTTGCCCCTTTTTGCCGCGCCCTCCGATTGGCACGGTTAGCTAAGTACGGCGCGAAAGAAGTTCAACATTGCATTACTACCTCGCCTGTGTATAGCAGGCGAGGCAGTGAGCATCTCTCGCCCGTGTTACATCAGGCAGGCCCCACTCCGAGCGTGTATATCACTCGCTCGATCCCAGCCTGCCCCCTGAGATAGGCATCAGACAAGCCGCGGGGAGCTGAGTGGTGTGTAAATGCTTGAACTATTTTTAAAACCACACACACACACGTGTGACGGCCAGGTTTATGGACCAGAATGTGCCCAATCTCGTCCGAATCTCGGAAGCTAAGCAGAAGCAGCATCAGCAGCACCAGCATCAGCAACAGCATCAGCAACAGCATCAGCAGCATCAGCAGCACCAGCATCAGCACCAGCATCAGCAACAGCATCAGCAGCATCAGCAGCAAAATAGAAGTTTGGGGGCTTGGGTTGTGAGGTTGGCAGGCTGAGAGATGGTAGACACAGCAGTGGAATTATTGAATCTATCTGTGTGGAGCGTTAAGTGCGTCCCCGCCACCCCACCAGTGTATGTGTAGTGGATTTTCTTTCACCCAGATTTTTTTTTATTATATTTGGTCACTGGGTGTAGGGGTGGATCATTGACCAGGGCGGATAAGTGATGATAATGATGACGATTGATTATCATGTTGATGCTGTGGCTGCTGCTGATGACGATGATTATGCTGAATACTAATTATTTGATTTATGATGATTAATACTGTCCTGTTGATGGTGTTACCGATGACGGTGATGACACTGCTGATGATGATTATGACAGGGCTGATATCAGAATCAGATTATTCATTGACACTGGAGGAATCCGATGCCCGATAAAGTACAGTAGATAACGATACCACTTCTCAACCCGGATTCGGCACGCGATCACGTGCCCCCCCCCCCCCCTGATCTCACAGCCGGTGTCACCACCACCCACCGCCACCCCCCCTCTTCAACCTCATCGATCGCCAGCACTCGTCAACTCGAGTGGCATCCATACTACACGCGACATCAACATCGCCGCTGCCACCACCGTCATCATCATCACGACTCGCACAGCGACTATCACCAACCACCACAATTCATTACGATCATCAGCACTATCAACACCATTGCCACCATCGTCACAACTTGCACAACTGTCACCATCACCGAAAGACAAAGATCCCTCGTGTAGCCTTAACAGACTTTTGGGGCAAGTGCTGTTAGCGAGCAGCACCTATGAAGGCCGGCACGGTACACGAGGGGGTGGGTGGCCCACACACATGTAACATGCAACTATCACCAACATCACTGTCATTACGATCCTAAGCACCACCATCAGCACCAGCACCATCACAACCACCACGACTAGCACAACCACATCTATCACCATCACCAAAAGATAAAGATCTCCCGTATAGCCTTTACCAGACTGCTGGGGCAAGTGCGGTTAGCGAGCGCCTATGAAGGCCGGCACGGCACACGAGGGGCTGGGTGGCCAGCACCACGCCAGGCCGCCTTTGTCTCCCTAGCGTCGATGTTTATTACACACCGCACCGGATACCCAATTACAGTAGTTGGAGGCCCAGGACAAGTGCGGACACAACTCGCCACTGTTATGAGCCATGGCCGTGATTGTGGTGCGGTGTGCAAACAGCTGCACCACCACTCACGCCTCTCCCCCTCCACCCTTCTCCAAAATCCCAGCCCCAGGGCTTGAACCCAGGGTGGTCTTGAGAGTGCTGGTTTCAGACGCCAACAACAGCCACCACCACACTTCTTCGTCTTCCTGAGATACAGCTGCCCACAGGGCTCGAATCCAGCATAGCAGGCGTGCCGGCTGAGAAACACCAAACACTCGTCATGCTCCTGAGATGCAGCAAGCCACCAGGGATCGAACCCAGGTTCCTATTAGGTGCTGGCGCATTTACCCCCTTAGCACCCATAATCCCCGTGAGATATTCTTAGGTTTTTTCGGTAAAGTCACGTAGGTAAAAAATTAAAATTGATAAAAGTAAAATAAAAATAAAATAAAAATCACGACGTTTTCGGTAAAGTCACGTAGGTAAAAAATTAAAATTAATAAAAGTAAAATAAAAATAAAATAAAAATCACGACGTTTCGGAGGCAACACAAGCTTAATAAAAGTAAAATAAAAAATAAAATAAAAATCACGACGTGTGTTGCCTCCGAAACGTTGTGACAAGCTTGTGTTGCCTCCGAAACGTCGTGATTTTTATTTTATTTTTATTTTACTTTTATTAATTTAAATGTTTTACCTACGTGACTTCACCGAAAAAAACCTAAGAATATGAATCCTTGCAGTCACGAAAGCTTCAAATCTAGAATCCCCCGTGAGAGTCAACCAGGAATTGAACCGAGGTTTCTCAGGTGTGCGTGTTGTCACGACTCGCATTCATCATCGTCATCATCGTCATCATCATCGTCGTCATCATCATCGTCGTCGTCGTCGTCGTCATCATCATCGTCGTCATCATCATCATCGTCGTCGTCGTCGTCATCATCATCATCATCGTCATCATCATCATCGTCCTCCTCTTTCTTCTAAACGACTCCTTCAAGACTCCTCGTGACAGCGGTTGAACTCAGGTCCTTGAAGGCGCAGGGGGCTAAGTTTCCCGACGCACACACGCGCACGCCTATAGCAGTACAGCAGTAGTAGGGCAATGATATCGTTACACCGGTGCAACAGTAAACGTATAATCCGCGTATTGTTTCCCTAACTCGCTCTGTAATCGCGCTCAGGTCGATGTAAACACACAGTTTGCCCGAGCCAACTTTTGCCGCACGGGAGTTACAATTTAGGTGCCGGCCATAAATGACGTCACGCGATTTTGGACGATTTTTTACCCCCCCCCCCCTTCGTCACACGGCGTTACAAAAAGTCAGACCCCCCCCCACTCAAATATGACGTCACAAAGCTCTGCCCCCCCCAAATAAAACATGCTTCAAATCGCTTTAAACTATTGTCATTGTAGTGCGTATTTAATGTGGCGCTGCACTCTGATGTTGTAGGAAAAAACATTTATTAAAGTCTATATAATAAAGTAGAACGTGTTGTCGATATTTATTTAAAGTTGAACATCTTGATTTGACGTCACATTTCTCAACCCCCCCCCCCCCATCGTCACACATCGTCACAAATGTCTGACCCCCCCTCCCTCTAGGTGCGTGACGTCATTTATGGACGTGACGTCATTTATGGCGGTCTTGTTAACGCAATATCATCGTACGACGCGATTGCTTTCGCTCAGATTCACAATGAACATCATCATGATAACACTGGTCAACACACTTTTTCTGGCATAAGGTATTCCAACGGTTAGAAGGTAATTTTGGGGTGCTGATTCCAAATCTGGCATCAGTTTTTGTCTATCACATCAGGTTTTTGAGATATCAAATATTGCATTTTCAATAAAAACTGCAGAAGAAAAAATATTAAATAAATGTGGATATCTATATAAATTGATATTATAAACACACTATCCTAAAAATACAGCACCATATTTTAACACTAAAGCAGTCACTGACTCGCAACAACTTGCAATCATAAGTGACATAGTTAATTTCGGGTAAAATCAATGAAAATGGGGTTTGCCGATAGCATAAAAATGAGATGTGAAAGACCAAATCTGAGATCAGATTTGGAATCAGCACCCTGAAATAAGTCTAGAACAGCTGCAAAAGTCCAGGCCAGAAATTATTATTTTTTTACCAGTGTTATTAATGATGCACATGCATTTACAAGGAGCCTTGTCAGAATGAGGACCAGGAAAGGCCCAGGGAGACGGAGGAGCTAAGTCGGACTAAGCCGACTTCAAGGAGATGCGGGTTTCAAGTCGAGACTTAAAAGCCCCGCGGCATCGTCGGGATGCACGTGGTTCCAAGCAGAAGGGCATTTTCAAACCGTGGCACACGGACACCGGCAATCCACCGCTCACCCCCCCCGCTCAGCCCTCCCCCGCTCAGCCCCCCCCCCCCCCGCTCAGCCCCCCCCCACGCTCAGCCCCCCCCCCCCGCTCAGCCCCCCCCCCACGCTCAGCCCCCCCCCCCGCTCAGCCCCCCCCCCCGCTCAGCCCTCCCCCGCTCAGCCCCCCCCCCCCCGCTCAGCCCCCCCCACGCTCAGCCCCCCCCCCCCGCTCAGCCCCCCCCCACGCTCAGCCCCCCCCCCCCCCGCTCAGCCCCCCCCCCCCCGCTCAGCCCCCCCCCACGCTCAGCCCCCCCCCCCGCTCAGCCCCCCCCACGCTCAGCCCCCCCCCCCCGCTCAGCGCCCCCCCCCCCCCCCCCGCTCAGCCCTCCCCCGCTCAGCCCCCCCCCCCCCCCGCTCAGCCCCCCCCCCACGCTCAGCCCCCCCCCCCCCGCTCAGGCCCCCCCCCCCCCCACGCTCAGCCCCCCCCCCCCGCTCAGCCCCCCCCCCCCGCTCAGCCCTCCCCCGCTCAGCCCCCCCCCCCCCGCTCAGCCCCCCCCCCCCGCTCAGCCCCCCCCCCACGCTCAGCCCCCCCCCCCCGCCCGCTCAGCCCCCCGGAATCGAAGTTACGCACACAAAGGGGGAGGCAGAGACTGCAGATCTGAACTAACCTTGAGAAGGGGGTTAATGTAGTCGCTTCATTTGCTGTACTCTTCTTCTTGGTTCTTTCGGTAAAGTCACGTAGAATGGAAATAATAAAATAATAAAAATACAACATAATAAAATAGTATTTAAATAATTGTATATTATTTTATAATGTTTTATTTTTATTATTTTATTATTTCCATTCTACGTGACTTTACCGAAAGAACCAAGAAGATGAATCCCTGCAGTCACGAAAGCTTTAAATCGAAATTGCTGTACTCTGTTGTTGCTGTCACATTTGGTTGATGACCACCCCCTGCCCCCCACCCACCCCCACCCCCACCCAAGTCTGTCTGGAGTTGAAACCCAGCACGGTTAAAATAAATATATAAAGAGGTTTTTGGGGGGGAGAGAGGTGGTTAGAGCGCGTAGGATTTACGGATGATATTGGTCGCGAAAGCGGACGTGTTCAACCAAAAGAAACACACTTGAAACAGTTGGATCGCTTCAACCTCTCAGAGAGAGAGAGAGAGGCACACCCAGAGCCTCAGGGGTTGAACCCAGGTCGCTCACGTGTACTGGCTCAGTGACCGCACACATTCAAAACACGTCCTCGTTCATCACCCCCCCCCCCTTTCTAAAGACTCCGAACTCGGAAAATCGAACCGCTCACCGCACCTCCGCGCATCGCACTCACCACACCGCCGCTCACCACACCGCCGCTCACCACTTCTTGCCACAACTCCACTCACCACACCGCCGCTCACCACACCTCACCACAGCAAGCGCCACGCGATTCTCCGTGCGACGTTTCCGACTGGATTCACCGTCTCGTGGCAACGCTGTCCACAGCGTGGCACGGCGTGACACGGCGTGCCGAATCCCAGCTGTGTCGGCTGCGGTGTTCCCGACACGGACATTATGACCTGACACCCACCCACCCACACACCAACCCCGCACCCACCCACACATCCACCTACACACCCACACATCCACCCACACACCCACCCACCCACACACCAACCCACCCACCAACCCCGCACCCACCCACACACCCACCCACCCACCAACCCCGCACCCACCCACACACCAACCCACCCACACACCCCGCACCCACACACCCACACACCCACACACACACCAACCCACCCACACACCCACACACCCACACACCCACACACCCACCCACACACCCACCAACCCCGCACCCACCCACCCACACACACACCCACCAACCCCGCACCCACCCACCCACCCACACACCCACCCACCCACACACCCACCCACACACCCACACACACACCCACACATCCACACACCCACCCACACACCCACCAACCCCGCACCCACCCACCCACCCACACACCCACCCACCCACCCACACACCAATCCACCCACACACCAACCCACACACCCACCCACCCACACACCAACCCACACACCCACCCACCCACACACCAACCCACACACCAACCCACCCACCCACACACCCACCCACCCACACACCCACCCACCCACCAACCCACCCACACACCCACCCACACACCCACCCACCCACACACCAATCCACCCATCCACCCACCCACCCACACACCAATCCACCCATCCACCCCACCCACCAACCCACCCACCCACCAACCCACCCACCCACCAACCCACCCACCCACCAACCCACCCACCCACCAACCCACCCACTCACCCACACACCCACCCACACACCCACCAACCCCGCACCCTTCCCCCGGCAGCTCCGATCAGCACGGTTGGCTCCGTACAGTGCGAAATAACTTCAACACACAAGCTTCGAGTTTTAGTTGAAACTTCCGTGACTGCAGGAATGCATATTCTTTGGTTCTTTCGGTAAAGTCACGCAGATATAAAAAATAAAGTGAATAAATGATGACGACCGCTTGTGTTGCGATCGAAACGTCGTGCTATTTTATTCACTTTATTTTCATTTTATTTTTCTATCGAAGTGACTTTACCGAAAGATCCAAACAATATGCATACAAACCCCATACCCACCCACCAAACCAACCCCATACCCACCCACCAAACCAACCCCATACCCACCCACCAAACCAACCCCATACCCACCCACCAAACCAACCCCATACCCACCCACCAAACCAACCCCATACCCACCCACCCACCAAACCAACCCCATACCCACCCACCAAACCAACCCCATACCCACCCACCCACCAAACCAACCCCATACCCACCCACCAACCCTCTGTTAAAAATTGCTTCATAGCTCATCAGATTTCCCCCCAAGTGTGAACAAACATACTGACCCCTACCCACCCACTGATCCCCTACCCATCAACCCCCTGTCCACCCACCCACCGACCTCTATCCACACAAACGCTCGCTCGCTCACTCACTCACGCTGATCATGATACACATACATGCGCAAAGGGACCCCACCCCCCGTATAGCCTTTAACAGAGTGTTGGGGCAAGTGCTGTTCGCGAGCATCTATCAAAAAAAAGGCCGGGAACGGCACGTGAAGGTTGGTGGAGTTTGCCAGCACCGCGCCCGGCCGCCTTTGCATCCCCAGTGCCGATGTTTGCCCAGAACGCGCCAAGAACTCTCGTCTTAGAGGTCCGAGTCGATCTAGGCGAGGTCCGAGCAACGGTTCAAGATGTTCGGTGGTGGCCGCGAACGGCCGGGTTCGTGGGGCAGCGCGCTAACCGCTGCGCCACCGCTCCCCCGCTCGCCCACTCAGTGGTGGCGCTAGACAAAGTTAAACCAAACGCAAAAGGGGTTTAGGGGCCCCAAATAGCTCACGAATTATAGGGGTGGGGGGTAGAGCACAGATTATAATCAATCTCGAACGTTGATCCTCAGAACAATGAATACATCCGAAGTTATCATTGTTCGGTGCGTACGCAAGAACTTCTTTCGCACCGTACGTAGCCAGCCGTGCTCATCACCGGGAGGTGCGATACCTTAACGACCGCTCAGCTACGAAGGATCATGGCCCGAAACGTCGCGTGCGTCGGCACCGCACAGACGCGGCACCGCGAACACGGGGGCATTCCCTCCCTTCGTGATGTTGGCACTCAAAAAAAATAATCCCTGCCCCCCCCCCTCTATACTCACCCGACAACAGACTACTGTCAACCACGTGGCAACAACAGCACCACGTGGCAACAACAGCACCACGTGGCAACAACAGCACCACGTGGCAACAACAGCACCACGTGGCAACAACAGCACCACGTGGCAACAACACCACGTCGCAACAACAGCCGATCAGACTGGTGGAGGTGAGAACAATCACCGATGACACTGCCCCAACGCAACCACGCTACGTTCTGGAGGAACCAGCGGGCTGCTCCACTCAGCTACCCCACCACAACCACGCTACATTCTGGAGGAGCGAGCGGACTGCCCCACTCAGCTACCCCAACACAACCACGCTACGTCCTGGTGGAGCGAGCGGACTGCCCTACTCAGCTACCTAAACACGACCACGCTACGTTCTGAAGAAACGAGCGAACTGCTCCACTCAGCTGCCGTGTGGGAATGGCTCACGACATTAAAAAAAAAAGCCGCGACAATCGATAACTTTTTTCTCTCCTCTTGACTTTTCTTTTCCAAAACTGCACGCGCAAGGCACCAAAAACAAAACGGAAAAACCCGACAGAGGTTTCCATCTCTCGGGGGAGAGGGTGGGGGGCGGGCGCTCACCGTGGGCTGGAGAGGTGACCGTCTCGCTGACACCACCTCGGTCACCTTCGTGCACCACCACGATGATAGTGGGCCTCGGGTCGGCGTGACCTCCGGGGGTCACGTCGACCCTGACCTCTCCAGCCGGGCCACCCGCCCGCGATCCGGGTGACGATGATGCAGCAGCAGCAGCAGCGGCGGCGGCTAAAGCTGCCGACGAGGACGAGGAGGTTTCCGCCGCACAAGCCGCCGCCGTCGTCGTCGTTCCATCTGCGTCTTTACGCACGAAGATTCTGCTGAGCAGCCTCCTAATCCTCCCGTCGTGGTGCGTCGCGCCGAGTGAGCCGGGGCTGCCCAAGACCGCGTCAATCTCGTGGCCGTCCCAGGTCCTGTTCCTGCCCTGGCGGTCCCTGGAACGCCGCGAGAAACGCCGCTGAAGAAACGAGGACGATGCCGACGATGCTGACGACGACGGCGGCGGCGGCGATGATGATGATGATGACGGGGAGGAGGTGGTCGTGCAGGTGATGTCGGAGGCGGCGATCGTTTCGCCTCCGCAGCCCGTCTGGCGAGGGACCAATCCGTTGTGCGAGGCGCTCCCGTTGGCCGCCCTCGGCTCCGCCGTTGTCCACATTCGCCTGCCGAGGACAGGAGAGGCGCACGGGCTGCTTGGGCCATGCGGCCTGCTGGGCCGGCCGCCACCACCACCGCTGCCCTTGAGTCGGAAGCTGAAACTCTTCCTGATGAGTCCAACAAACTTCCACTCCCCAGCCTGCTGCTGCTGCTGCTGATGATGATTGCTACAGTTCTGGCGCTGTTCTCCGTTGTTGAGGGTTCCATTACTGCCATAGTGGTGGGAGTGATTGTGATGATGGTGGTGGTGGTGGTGGTGTTGGTGGTGACATCCATCATCACGATGATCACGAAGAGGCGTTGAGTGCGCATTCGGCCGTTGCTCCTCAACACGACCTGGGGATCTGCAGGTGGCAACTTCTTCACAACGTCCACCATCACCATCACCACCACCACCACCGCGTCCTCTCGCAGAGGTTCCGCGCGCCTTCTTGAAGCTGGCGCTCAGAGCCACGAGGCGTCGCGCGAACCTCCACGGATCTGCGCCCTCTCTCCTCGTGTCGACGGGAGGCTTTTCGGGCCTGGTAGTGGGCTCCACCATCAGGCTCATGGGCCGGGTCCTCCTCCTCTGCGCTGCGCCTGCACCAGCGCCATCATCCCCACCGGCGCTGCCACGACGCAGGATCTCTGCGTCGATTTGACCGGTGAAGGACGAGGCTCTGTGACGACGAATTGGCGCTGCGACATCGTCGCCACCACCACCAGCAGCACCACCAGCACCACCAGCACCAGCAGCAGCAGCAGCACCACCAGCACCACCAGCAGCAGCAGCACCACCACCAGCAGCAGCACCACCAGCAGCAGCAGCAGCAGCACCACCAGCAGCAGCAGCACCACCAGCAGCAGCAGCAGCACCGACAGCGGCTGCATCAGTGGCGGGTGTCCCACAGGTGCTGTGCCTCGCGAGGTCTCCCTCTGCCCGGCTGCTTGCTCCCGAGAAACAAATGCTCCGTGGACGTCGAGGCGTGGGGCTCTTCGCCGGAGGCTCGGGTATGCTGCGGAGTCCGGAATGGCCCAGAGCGCCGCTCGCAAGCTCCGGGTGGCTGTACAAACTCGCAGGACGCGGCCGAGGTGCGGTCTGCTGATGCAGCTGACGCCGGTCACCGCGTTGCTGCCGCTCGAAGCTACTTCTCCTCAATCTCACGTCCTGTTGCTGCTGCTGCTGCTGCTTGAGACCTCCTCCCATGATGCTGGTGGTGGTCTCGCCCCGCCTGGCGTCTTCAAGGCCGAGGCATCTCGCGGTCACGCTGCCAGTCGACGACTCTGACGACGAGCCCGTGTCAGACTCACCCTTGTTCAGGAGCTCTGCTCTCATTCCTACTCCCGTTCGGATCTCCTCCTCCTGCTGCTGCTCCTCCTGCTGCTGCTGCTGCTCCACGTCTCTCTCCTCCTCCTCCTGCTGCTGATTCACGTCTCTCTCCTCCTCCTCCTGCTCCTGCTGCTGATTCACGTCTCTCTCCTCCTCCTCCTGCTGCTGATTCACGTCTCTCTCCTCCTCCTCCTGCTGCTGATTCACGTCTCTCTCCTCCTCCTCCTGCTGCTGATTCACGTCTCTCTCCTCCTCCTCCTGCTGCTCCACGACTCTCTCCTGCTCCTCTTCAACCTCCTCCCAGCCCTGCTTCTCAACCTGCCCCTCCACTTCTCCCTCCTCCTCAACCACCTCGTCCACCGCCTCGCCACCCCCTGGGGCGCCGAAATCCTCTCTCCAAGACGGACACTCCAGGTCTGCGCAAAACTGCCCGATCACTTCCGTCCACGCATTGCGGCTGTTCTGCAGAATCTCGAGCGCGAAGTTGGACTCGCGCAGTGGACCCGGTCCGAGCTGGTAGCGGCCGGGTTCGATTCCCTCGTTCTGCTCCACTTCCTCGCCGTTCTCCCCCTCTTCCTCCTCCTCCTCCACCACCTCCACCACCTCCTCCTCCTCCCACCCGACCACGACGGTCTTCGCCGTTTCGCTGCGACGTTGTGCCTCCAGGTCTCGAGATGTGTCCACTCTCATCGATGTCGCGACAGCATCCGCAAGACCATCATCGATGCGAGGTCCGCGTGCGTTTCACTCTCTCACGACGTCCCCAAACTCAAGAGTTTGCTCCGCAGAAACACGTTCGCACGTCGTGATGTTTAACTCTGCCGGGTTAACAATTCGTTTCGGATCTAGGCCCGAATTGCTGCTGACGGCCGCAAAGTTTCTCTCTATCGGGACGAACAACATGGAACTTCCGTGGCGTCAAGGGCGCACGTGGGCGACTCGAGAGGGAGCGGTGCCATCTCGCTGCGCCAGAGGTCGTCCCGCGGATGACGAGGAGGAGTTGCGCTTCAGGGTGGAGCACTTCAGGGTGACGCACGTACCCAACTTCATGGGGAGACAAAACGCGATCTTCGTTGGGGAACCCCTCTGGCCCTCTTGGCCGTGTCAGACCGATGCTCACACACGGAGACACGCACCCACCTGGCTCTCGGAGCTCGTGTTCACGCGGAGGGACGTTGATTCATCTTCGACGTACGACACCTTCTCACCGACAAGCCGCATTGCCCAGCTTGGTGAAGTATGGTGGAGCACTACCCCCACAACGGCGCTCATCCACCAACCCACAAAGGTGGAGTTGCCGGACCGGACTGGGATCGTTTCCTTTGCCTTCCTCTTGGGGTCCAGTCTCTCCACCACCCACCGACAACACCAGCCTCTCAAACTAAAATAAACTAATACAAACTCTTCGTGAACTATATAAACAACATATATATATAGAAGTCTTCTTGAGCAGTAAACAACTCCGTCGGTCTTGTGTCTTCACGCGACGGGGAAATGAAGAGGAGGAAGCCGAGACGAGCGGCTCGGCGCTTACTGCGTTTGCAGAGTAATCGCCGCCACCACCATCACCACCATCGTCAACATCATCACCACCGTGGCCTTCAGAGAGACGCACAAGGGAACTTCTGCGCGTAACTCATTTCATATTTCCTCGTCTGAATCATCATCATCAGCAGCAGCAGCGTCGTCATCATCATCATCATCAGCAGGACTCTCTGGTTGTCACTGGAACATAGTCACCCCTCGTCCCATCCTCGCCTGCGTCACCAGCAGCGGACGAGGACAGAAGAGCCCCCGATGAAGGTAGAGGACTTCGACGATGACGACGATGACGGCGATGATGACGACTTCACCGTTACGGTCAAGGTGGCTACGTCCCTTGACGATGTCGTGGCTGTGGCACCGGCCGCGCGTGAAGAGAGACCCCAGCTGTAAGGTGCGTGCGCGCGTGTGTGAACGTGTGTGTGTGTGAACGTGTGTGTGTGAACGTGTGTGTGTGTGTACGTGTGTGTGTGTGCGTGCGCGCGTGTGTGAACGTGTGTGTGTGTGTACGTGCGTGTGAACGTGTGTGTGTGTGAACGTGTGTGTGTGTGTACGTGTGAACGTGTGTGTGTGTGTACGTGTGTGTGTGTGAACGTGTGTGTGAACGTGTGTGTGTGTGTGTGTACGTGTGTGTGTGTGAACGTGTGTGTGTGTGAACGTGTGTGTGTGTGAACGTGTGTGTGTGTGTGTGTGTGAACGTGTGTGTGAACGTGTGTGTGTGTGTGTGAACGTGTGTGTGTGTGAACGTGTGTGTGTGTGTGTGAACGTGTGTGTGTGTGAACGTGTGTGTGTGTGTGTGTGAACGTGTGTGTGTGTGTGTGAGTGTGTGTGAATGTGTGTGTGTGAACGTGTGAGTGCGTGCAGGCGCTCGCCAACAACAACACTTGCCCCAACAGTGTGTGAAGGCTATCTATTATGGGGGAGCATCTCCTGTCGACGTGTACTACATCTGTAGCGATGTGGGTGTGTGTGTCTAAGCGTGTCTTAACACAGCACTTGCTCTTTGTCTTTGTTAACACTGCAGCCAGGCTGCGCAGATTTCTCTCGCCACATCTGATGATGATGATGAAGATGACGACGCCGCTGTGCGCGTGGTGCCGGGGTTCCTCCTCGATTGTGGCGACTGGGATCCGGGCGGGGTCGAGTCTCTGACTAGGGGCGGGGCTGTGGGCGAAGGGCGGGGCTGTGGGCTGAGGAGGGGTGGAGTTTGGGAGTTTGTGTGGGGGGGTGGAGGAGCGGTGGGGGAGCGGTTAGCGCTACATTGCGCTACGAACCCGGCGACCCGGGTTCGATTCCCGCTCACGGCCAACACCACCAGTGACGATTATCTCGAACCGGTCCTGGGGCCTCGCCTAGGTCGACTCAGCCTCAAATAAGTACCTGGTGCGGTGTGTAAACATCGCCACTGGGGAGACAAAGGCAGCCGGGGCGTGGTGCTGGCCACCCACCCCCTCGTGTGCCGTTCCGGCCTTCAAAGGTGCTGCTACTCGCCAACAGCACTTGCCCCTACAGTCTGTTACAGGCTACACGGGGGATCTGTGTCTTTGTGGAGGGAGGGGGTGGAACAGAGTTGGTGAGTGGGGGCTTCATAATGATTCACCCCTCCCCTCCCCCCACACACCAAAGACAAAGATTCCCCCCACCCCGTATAGCCTCTCCACTGTTGAGGGCAAGTGCTGTTAGCGAGTAGCAGCGCCACCTATGAAGGTCAAGAGGAGGTTGGGGTGGCCAGCACCACGCCCGGCCGCCTTTGTCTCCCCAGTGTCGATGTTTACCACACCGCACCGGGTACTCATTTGAGGCCGAGTCGACCTATGGGAGGCTCGGGTATAGGGGTTCAGCGGGGATTAGAACTCGGGCAGCCGAACTCTGCCCGCGGGGTTCGTAAGGCAGTGGGTGCGCTAACCGCTGCGCCACCGCTCTCCCACTCCACCCCTCTCACCCAACTCACTGCCACATTCTCATCTCGCCAGCCAATTCGATGAATGATGCACACAAACAAAAACACATCCAGTGAAGGTCTAGGCCACACCGTGTCGGGCATGGAGTTGTTTCCATTTAAAGCTTTCGTGACTGCAGGGATTCATATTCTTGGTTCTTTCGGTAAAGTCACGTAGAAGGGAAATAATAAAATAATAATAAATTCACATAATACAATAATAAAACATAATAAAACAAAATTCTCACGACGTTTCGGCCACAACACTCAACCCAACCATTGAACCCAACCACTGAACCCAACCACTATCCCAACCACTGACCCAACCACTGACCCAACCACTATCCCCAACCACTTAACCCAAACACTTAACCCAACCACTATCCCAACCACTGACCCAACCACTATCCCCAACCACTTAACCCAACCATTGAACCCAACCACTGAACCCAACCACTTAACCCAACCACTTAACCCAACCACTTAACCCAACCACTTAACCCAACCACTTAACCCAACCACTTAACCCAACCACTTAACCCAACCACTTAACCCAACCACTTAACCCAACCAGTTAACCCAAACACTTAACCCAACTACTAACCCAACTACTAACCTAACCACTTAACCCAACCACTATCCCAACCACTGAACCCAACCATTATCCCCAACCACTTAACCCAACCACTAACCCAACCACTTAACCCAACCACTAACCCAACCACTTAACCCAACCACTATCCCAACCACTGACCCAACCACTGACCCAACCACTATCCCCAACCACTTAACCCAACTACTAACCCAACCACTTAACCCAACCACTATCCCAACCACTGAACCCAACCATTATCCCCAACCACTTAACCCAACCACTAACCACTAACCTAACCACTGCACCACAGCTCCACCGCCGAACAAGGATAACGACTACGCATCTCCGATGAGCACTGCTGGCTACGTACGCTGCGAAAGAAGTCCAACACACACACATGCGACGGCTGGCCTCGACTCACCACGAGGTGTCATCTCGTGTGGTGAGTTTGGGTCGTCTGTGCACAGATTCGTTGCTCCATTGCACCGAGTTAATTGTGGCTCGCTGGCTGTTTGTTACTGGCCGTTTGGCGTCTGTGGAGGGGGTGCGGGGGGAGTCTCTGGGCTGTCGCGTAGCAACTGCACGAACAGACACGCGTGAACACGGGGCGATTAATCGATTCCTGTTCGGCAAGTGGCCGGGTAAGTGCTGGGGTGAGTGGTGGGGTGAGTGGCACGTGTATACTTGGTCTAAGTGTTGTTGGGTCAATGCTTGGGTGAGTGGCGGGGTGAGTGGCGGGGTGAGTGGTGGGGTGAGTGGTGGGATGAGTGGTGGGGTGAGTGGCATATGTATACTTGGTGTAAGTGTTGTTGGGTCAATGTTTGGGTGAGTGGCGGGGTGAGTGGCGGGGTGAGTGGTGGGATGAGTGGTTGGGTGAGATGAGTGTTGGGGTGTGTGCTATGTGCTGGGTGAATGTTGGGTGAGTGTTGGGGTGAGTGCTGGTTGAGTGTTGGGGCGAGTGCTGGGTGAGTGTTGGGGCGAGTGCTCGGTGAGTGTTGGGGTGAGTGTTGGGGTGAGGTGAGGTGTTTGGGTGAGGTGTTTGGGGTGAGCGAGGTGAGGGCGTGGTTTTGAAAGTGCCCCTGCCCCTCCACGTTCTTGGAATTACAGAGGACCCCAAGGTAAGTGATGTGGGTGGGGGGTAGAGGGTGGGGGGTAGAGGGTGGGGGGTAGAGGGGAGGGGCTGGGGGGGGGGCTGGGTGGGGGGGGGAGACCAGTGCAGACTTTCAGCATCAGAATCTTCATTCATTCCGGAGAAATGCGCACGGGGTGAGGAAAGGGAGGTTCTCATCCAGCAGTCGATAGAACACGTGCACGACGGCAGGTACAACTACACAAAGACAAAGACAAAGATCCCCCGTATAGCCTTAACAGACTGTAGAGGCAAGTGCTGTTAGTGAGCACTTATGAAGGCCAGAACGGTACACGAGGGGGTGGGTGGCCAGCATCACGCCCGACCGCCTTTGTCTCCCCAGTGGCGATGTTTATACACCGCACCGGGTACTCATTTGAGGCTGAGTCGACCTAGGGGAGGCCCAGGACCGGTTCAGATAATCGTCACTGGTGTTGGCCGTGAGCGGGAATCGAACCCGGGTCGCCGGGTTCATAGCGCAGCGCGCTAACCGCTACACTACCGCTCCCCCCCTACACACACACACGTGTACACACACACCACACACACACGTGTACACACACACCACACACACACGTGTACACACACACACGTGCACACACACGCACGCGCGCACGCACTACAATGACACCACAGCCTTCACAGGCTGTTGGGGCAAGTGCTGTTAGAAAGCAGCTACCTACGAAGGCCGGCACGGACACACGAGGGGGTGGGTGGCACGGCAACCACGCACGGCCGCCTTTGTCTTCCCAGTGCACACACACACACAAAGACAAAGATTCTCCGTGTAGCCTTAACAGACTGTTGGGGCAAGTGCTGTTAGCGAGTAGCGCCGATGAAGGCCGGCACGAACACACGAGGGGGTGGGTGGCACGGCAACCACGCACGGCCGCCTTTGTCTCTCCCGAAGCGGCGATGTTTACTACGACGCCGGCAACAGGTTACTCGTTTGAGGCCGAGTCGACCTAGGCGAGGCCCAGGACCCGGTTCAGATGATCGTCACCGGTGTTGGCCACTGCGGCGCAACAACACAATCGGAATGCACAAAGCCAAAGGGGTCCCCTCCTCCGCGTAGGCCTCAGATTTTTGGGGCAAGTGCTGTTAGCGAGCACCTATTAAAAGTCGACACAGCGCACGTGGGGGGGGGGGGTGTGGCCAGGATCACGAGACCCCCTCCCCCACATCTCACCCCTCGTCCCCTCCCCCACAAACCCCCCCCCTCCCCCCACAGCTTAAGATGTTCACCTGAAAACAGCTCCCCGAAGACGTGAAAGCGCATTCCACATCTCGGAAAGGTGAAAGGTCACCTGGGAAGTAATTTCTCAAGTCACCCCCCCCCCACGCACCCCCCACTCGCACCCCCCCCCCACCTCACCATAACTCACCCCACCCCCTCCCAACCGGCTACATGAACTCACAACCGCAACATCGTGGGCCATGATCAATCCACTGCTAGATGAAGGTCATCCTCGTGCAACGCTCGCCACTCAGCTCATTCCTTCACGCGCCACCCAACTCATTCCTTCACGCGCCACCCAGCTCATTCCTTCACGCGCCACCCAACTCATTCCTTCACGCGCCACCCAACTCATTCCTTCACGCGCCACCCAACTCATTCCTTCACGCGCCACCCAACTCATTCCTTCACGCGCCACCCAACTCATTCCTTCACGCGCCACCCAACTCATTCCTTCACTCGCCACCCAACTCATTCCTTCACGCGCCACCCAACTCATTCCTTCACGCGCCACCCAACTCATTCCTTCACGCGCCACCCAACTCATTCCTTCACGCGCCACCCAGCTCATTCCTTCACGCGCCACCCAACTCATTCCTTCACTCGCCACCCAGCTCATTCCTTCACGCGCCACCCAATTCATTCCTTCACGCGCCAGCCCCAACGCAACAAAGATCCCCCGTATAGCCTTAACAGACTGTTGGGGAAAGTGCTGTTAGCGAGGAGCAGCACCTATGAAGGTCAAGAGGAGGTGGAGTGGCCAGCGCCACGCCCGGCCGCCTTTGTCTCCCCAGTGTCGATGTTTACCACACCGCACCGGGTACTCATTTGAGGCCGAGTCGACCTAGGGGAGGCCCCGGACCAGTTCGGAGAATCGCCACCAGTTGCTAGTGGTCGTCGTGAGCGGGAATCGAACTCAGGTCGCCGGGTTCGTAGCGCAGCGCGCTAACCACTGCGCCACCGCTCCCCACTATCCTACAAAATACGCGATGCGCGTGCACCGCTCCAATGTTCTAAGGAACTGACCCCAATATCTTCTTGGTTCTTTCGGTAAAGTCACGTAGAAGGGAAGTAATAAAATAATAAAAATAAAACATAATAAAACAATTCTCACGACGTTTCGGCCACAACACAAGCAGCCGTCCTCAGGTGAAAACCAGGTCTGTCGAGGCGACAGCGTCTGAATGAAACAGCACACGTGCTTGGAACATATATATAAGCTGGGTTGGAAGGGGGGAAAAGGGCGCCTTGACAAAAGAATATGCATATCAAGAGGCATTTAGCATATTTATGGGAAATCTCAAGCGGAGCAGCATCCTCCTAAAACAAAAAAAAGTATTGATGATGGGGCAGAGGCTTTTTCCTCGGCAAGTCAATAAATAACCTCCGTCATAACTCCTTTGGTTCTGTCGGTAAAGCCACGTAGGTACGAAACAAAATAAAGGTCAACGTTTCGGGCGCAACACACACAAGCGCCCGAAACGTCGCGATTGATTTTATTTTTCTACCTACGTGGCTTTACCGGAAGAACCAAAGAGTATGGATTCCTGCAGTCACGAAAGCCTCAAATCAAGATTGAACCTCGGTCATCATCATCATCACTCGATCATTACCTCTCTCACCAGGCATCATTAATACCCGAGTGCACTGCAGGCGACTCATCATGACCACCCACCCGTCAACCACAGGCAATCAGGTTCAGAGGTCACTTAACCGGGCTGAACAAGGATCCAACTCTCTCGGCTGTGTTAACGATTAGACAATTATTAGCCGTGTAACATCCATCACACCCCTACCACAACCCCAACCCACCACGGCCCCCACTACAACAAGAGCAGCAGCAGCAGCCACCATCCGCCAACAGCAAACACAGTTATTTTCCCCACTGGCACATCCGAGCCGAGCCAGCTCGGTACGGGTTGTGTTTTGTTCCACTGCAGACGTTAGCCGAGCAGAGGCGTAAACATGCGGGATAGAGGCTGCGACCGTCCGGCCAGGGTCGTGGGTTATGATGCGTTCATTACGATTGACGTCAGACAGTAAACCGTGACAAAACAAGGACAAAGATCCCCCGTATAGCCTTAACAGGCTGTTAGAGGCAAGTGCTGTTAGCGAGTAGCACCTATAAAGGCCGGCACGGCACACGAGAGGGTGGGTGGCCAGCACCACGCCCGGCCGCCTTTGTCTCCCAAGTGGCGATATTTACACACCGCACCGGGTACTCGTTTGAGGCCGAGTCGACCTAGGGGAGGCCCAGGATCGGTTCAGATCATTTGGTCACTGGTTCTTGGCCGTGAGCGAGAATCGAACCTCGGGTCGCCGGGTTCGTAGCGCAGCTTAGCGGCTGACCGCTACACCACCGGCTCCCAAACTCACACACACCGAGTTCCCCACGCACGCACGCACAGGCGCGAGAAGCGAGTGACGAGTGAATGTGACGAGGGAAGGAGCGGTGTGTGTGGGGGGGGGGTGAGTTAGAAGGAGTGCGAGCGAAAAGCAACGCTCCCGTTACATCGCAGGCTCCCGGCAGAGGTGATGACCGCCTTGGCAGGGGGTGGTGGAGTGAGTAGCATCAATCTAGCAGCGGGGTGACTATGGGCTATATTGTGCAGGCACTCGGGAACCGAGAAGCTGTGGAGGAGGAAGATGAGGAGAGTCCCCCTGTGTGTGTGGGGGTGTGTGGGCTAGAGACGCGGGGTATGCGGGCAGCACTGTACGAAGGGGAGGGTGGTGGTGATACGGCGCTGGCAAATCTCGCCAAACTCGCTCCGAGGTCTCACAGAGAGAGAGAGAGAAACAACGTAATTACTGATCCCACAATCACCGCCACCACCACCAATCACCCCGTCTCCACTGCTACGAAGCGGGAGCCCACCACCCTGGGCTGCGAAGCGTCCACCCGTGGAGTTGTGTCCGCCTCGAACGGTATTCGCAATGGGTGGTGTCCACCACCGCGGGAATTGTCCACCGCGGAAATTGTCCACCGCGGAAATTGTCCACCGCGGAAATTGTCCACCGCGGATATTGTCCACCGCGGAAATTGTCCACCGCGGAAATTGTCCACCGCGGAAAATGTGGAAATTGTCCACCGCGGGAATTGTGCACCGCGGGAAGTGTCCACCACTAAAATTGTCCACCGCGGAAATTGTCCACCGCGGCCAGTGTCCACCAAATGTTTCCTGGACATCCGAACAAAGATTCCGATTCGGTTTAGCTGTGGCCACGAGAGAGAGAGAGACACCCATTAACAACGTTTAGGGGCAAAAATTCGCGATGTTCGTCTGCATGGGTTCCCCCCCCCTCATCTCTCTCGCCAGCGAGGGAGGTTGCGTGAACGCCAACTGGGCTGACCATGGGGGCAATACGGTGGCTAGGAGATGTTAACTACCTCGCCAGGTATGCAGGAGGTCGTGGCTTCGATCCCGACCCTGACGCCTGCTGCTGTATATTTGGAGTTTTCGGTGTCTCTCTCATCATCATCATCATCATCACGGTGGCTAGGAGATGTTAACTACCTCGCCTGGTATGAAGGAGGTCGTGGGTTCGGCCCATGCTCTGACGCCTGCTGTGTATTTGTAGTTTGCGTGTCTCTCTCTCATCATCACGGTGGGTAGGAGATGTTAACTACCTCGCCAGGTATGCGGGAAGGTCGTGGCTTCGATCCCGACCCTGACGCCTGCTGCTGTATATTTGGAGTTTTCGGTGTCTCTCTCATCATCATCACGATGGCTATGAGATGTTAACTACCTCGCCTGGTATGCAGGAGGTCGTGGCTTCGATCCCGACCCTGACGCCTGCTGCTGCTGTATATTTGGAGTTTTCGGTGTCTCTCTCTCTCTCTCCCCGCGGGCGCGTGGATTTTTCTCTGGGTCGTCCGGTTTTTCCCCCTCCACATTTGGAACCAACGTCACGAGTTTAGAGTTTTTGGCTGCTGCTGCTAAAGATTGCCACGTGGTAATGATAAGCCACTGAGATCAGCCATCACTTGCGATGGCCAAGTCGCTTCTAAAAAAAGAGCTGTGTGCCAGCTCAGTGGGCCTCACCTGGTAAACATAATAACACAGGTTGCTTTAGTTAAATTGGCAACTCGACTTTAAGTTTTCAAAAGCGCGATGAACACAGTTTACGGATAAATTTCGGTTTAAAGCTTTCGTGACTGCAGGCATTCATTTTCTTGGTTCTTTCGGTAAAGTCACGTAGAAGGGAAATAATAAAATAATAAAAATAAAACATAATAAAATAATTCTCACGACGTTTCGGCCACAACGCAAGCAGCCGTCATCAGGTGAAGAACAGGTCTGTCGAGAAGACAGAGTCAGACTGTCTGTCTGACTCTGGCCGAAACGTCGTGAGAATAATATTATTATTTTATTATTTTATTATTTCCATTCTACTTGACTTTACCGAAAGAACCAAGAAGACAGTTTACGGATGTTAAAAATGAACACGTGACTGACACGGCGTGGCTCATCATCACCACGTGGTAATTTACAGCGGCAGCCAAATAACTCTGAACGCGCGGTGATGTTGCTTCTAAACATGGAGGGGGTGGGGGAACCGGGTACCCGGAAAAAAATCCACGCGACCACGGAGAGAAAGAGAGAGAGATACACGCAAACTACAAATACACAGCAGCATGCGTCAGAGTCTGGACCGAACCCACGACCTCCTGCATACCAGGCGAGGTAGTTAACATCTCCGAGCCACCATGATGATGAGAGAGAGACACGCAAACTCCAAATATACAGCAGCAGGCGTCAGAGCCTGGACCGAACCCACGACCTCCTGTATACCAGGCGAGGTAGTTAACATCTCCTAGCCACCGTGATGATGAGAGAGAGAGAAAGACACGCAAACTCCAAATACACAGCAGGCGTCAGAGCCTGGACCGAACCCACGACCTCCTGTGTACCAGGCGAGGTAGTTAACATCTCCTAGCCACCGTGATGATGAGAGAGAGAGAGACACGCAAACTCCAAATACACAGCAGGCGTAAGGGTCGGGATCGAACCCACGACCTCCTGTGTACCAGGCGAGGTAGTTAACATCTCCTCTTTGGTGGGGGGCTAGGGAGGGAGTCTTGGTGGGGGGGGGGTTGAGTGTGATGGGGCCTTGAAATCCCACAGCGGCTGCCAGCTGCGTGACGTCAGCCTCATCGCCACAGTTCAGCAGCAAGCTCCTCGCGCCCGCGACAGGCGTGGGGAGGCGAAATTCGTGAATAATCCACTCCGTACCCACACACAACCGTTCCCTTAGTAGTAGGTTTATACCCTTTCAACTGGTACAAAACCGACACCTTTATACAAGGGATCATGTTTGCAATAACCACCACACAAGCAGTTAAAATGCAAACAAAAAGAAACAACTCTGATGATGATAATGTATGCACTGTCCTTGAAGTTGATTGGTCCACACCCGAGACAGCTTTTCTTAGAGCCTAGTCTCACATGGTGTTGGACCAGATGACGCCAAAAGGCGTGCCAATCAACTTCAAGGACAGTGCATATCATTATCAGAGTTGTTTCTTTTTGTTTGCATTTTGACTGCTTGTGTTGTGGTTATTGCAAACATGATCCCTTGTATAAAGGTGTCAGTTTTTGTACCAGTTGAAAGGGTAAAAATATATTACTATTTTTTGCCACTGGTAAAGGAGGTCTCATAGTGTAAAAACCGTTCCCTTATAAGTATGTGTGTTGGTGTGTACGTTGAACATATTTCGCACCTTACTTAGCCAACCTGCGTTAATCGCCGGTGCGGTGGAAGCACAACAATCTAAACACACAAAAATCCAGTTCTAAAGAAATTCGTTTTTCAATGTAGATGATGATGATGGCGATTTCAAAGCGAGCAGCTCCCAATGGCTTCCCGACATCGGAAGGGAA
>NW_027615240.1:0-32937 GCF_965212315.1 Lampetra planeri | reverse complement strand
GCGGTGACCGCCGCCTTTGTCTAGAGACAATTGTGTGTAGCACACCTGGGGGGGAGGGGGCAGGTGGGGGGGGGCAGGGTGGGGGGGCAGGTGGGGGGGCAGGTGGGGGGACAGGGTGGGGGGGGGACAGGGTGTGGGGGGGGCAGGGTGGGGGAGCAGGGTGGGGGGACAGGGTGGGGGGGGGAAGGGTGGGGGGGCAGGGTGGGGGGGGGCAGGGTGGGGGGGAGCAGGGTGGGGGGGGCAGGGTGGGGGGGGCAGGGGTGGGGGGGACAGGGTGGGGAGGGACAGGTGGGGGGACAGGGTGGGGGGGGGCAGGGTGGGGGGGGGCAGGGTGGGGGGGACAGGGTTGGGGGAGCAGGGTGGGGGGGAGGGTGGGGGGGACAGGGTGGGGGGGGGGGCAGGGTGGGGGGAGCAGGGTGGGGGGGACAGGGTGGGGGGGAGCAGGGTGGGGGGGACGATGGGGGGGGGCAGGGTGGGGGGGACAGGGTGGGGGGGGCAGGGTGGGGGGAGCAGGGTGGGGGGGGGCAGGGTGGGGGGAGCAGGGTGGGGGGGACAGGGTGGGGAGGGCAGGGTGGGGGGAGCAGGGTGGGGGGGACAGGGTGGGGGGGGGACAGGGTGGGGGGGGAAGGGTGGGGGGGGCAGGGTGGGGGGGGCAGGGTGGGGGGGGCAGGGTGGGGGGGGCAGGGTGGGGGGGACAGGGTGGGGGGGGGCAGGGTGGGGGGGGCAGGGTGGGGGGGGCAGGGTGGGGGGGGGCAGGGTGGGGGGGACGATGGGGGGGGGGGCAGGGTGGGGGGGACAGGGTGGGGGGGGCAGGGTGGGGGGAGCAGGGTGGGGGGGCAGGGTGGGGGGAGCAGGGTGGGGGGTGCGGGGAGCAGGGTGGGGGGTGGGGGGAGCAGGGTGGGGGGAGCAGGGTGGGGGGGACAGGGTGGGGGGGGCAGGTGGGGGGGACAGGGTGGGGGGGACAGGGTGGGGGGGGCAGGGTGGGGGGAGCAGGGTTGGGGGGTGGGGGGAGCAGGGTGGGGGGTGGGGGGAGCAGGGTGGGGGGAGCAGGGTGGGGGGGACAGGGTGGGGGGGGCAGGTGGGGGGTACAGGGTGGGGGGGGCAGGGTGGGGAGGGCAGGGTGGGGGGGGGCAGGGTGGGGGGGCAGGGTGGGGGGGAGCAGGGTGGGGGGTGGGGGGAGCAGGGTGGGGGGTGGGGGGAGCAGGGTGGGGGGAGCAGGGTGGGGGGGACAGGGTGGGGGGGCAGGTGGGGGGGACAGGGTGGGGGGGGCAGGGTGGGGGGGGGGGCAGGTGGGGGGGGCAGGGTGGGGGGGGACAGGGTGGGGGGGGACAGGGTGGAGGGGCAGGTGGGGGGGGGGGCAGGGAGGGGGGGACAGGGTGGGGGGGACAGGGTGGGGGGGCAGGTGGGGGGGGGGCAGGGTGGGGGGGACAGGGTGGGGGGGGGGCAGGGTGGGGGGGGGCAGGGTGGGGGGAGCAAGGTGGGGGGGGCAGGGGGGCAGGGTGGGGGGAGCAGGGTGGGGGGGCAGGGTGGGGGGAGCAGGGTGGGGGGACCAGGGTGGGGGGCAGGGTGGGGGGGAGCAGGATGGGGGGGGGGGGATGAGCAGAATGTTCGCGGTTCGAATTCCAGAGGCCGCCCGGATTAACACCGCGCGGGTTGTACAACCATCACCAATCCCACACTGGAAGTGATAAGATGTGTACGGACCGCATACGTAGCCAACCGTGCTAATCGGAGGTGCTGATACCGCCGCAGACGCTGCTGCTGATGATGATGATCACGTGGTTGGTGTTCCAGGCTACATCGACCTCACACGTCCTCCTGTTGCTGCTGCTGCTGCTGCTGGCCCGTTGAGTCCTTGGCATATTGGATGGTGCCAAAGTTGGGATCGCACCTATGGCAAACCATTGCCCCAAACCCCCCCCCCCCCAGGTGACTGCGAAAACATGGCAGGACCCTCTTGAAAACAGTCACGAGACTCGCCTAGTAGGACAGGCGCAAGTTGAAGGAACGACACCAAGAGGCGCGAGTTGAATTAACGACACCAACAGTCGCAAGTTGAATGAACGACACCACGAGGGGCAAGTTGAATGAACGACACCACGAGGGGAAAATTGAAGGAAGCACACCACGAGGCGCAAGTTGAAGGAACGACACCACGAGGCGAGTTGAATGAACGACACCACGAAGGGCAAGTTGAATGAACGACACCACGAGGCGCAAGTTGAATGAACGACACCACGAGGCGCAAGTTGAATGAACGACACCACGCGGCGCAAGTTGAATGAACGACACCACGAGGGGCAAGTTGAATGAACGACACCACGAGGGGCAAGTTGAATGAACGACACCACGAGGCGCAAGTTGAATGAACGACACCACGAGGCGCAAGTTGAATGAACGACACCACGAGGGGCAAGTTGAATGAACGACACCACGAGGCGCAAGTTGAAGGAACGACACCACGAGGCGCAAGTTGAAGGAACGACACCACGAGGGGCAAGTTGAATGAACGACACCAACAGTCGCAAGTTGAAGGAACGACACCACGAGGCGCAAGTTGAATGAACGACACCACGAGGCGCAAGTTGAATGAACGACACCACGAGGGGCAAGTTGAATGAACGACACCACGAGGCGCGAGTTGAATGAACAACACCACGAGGGGCAAGTTGAAGGAACGACACCACGAGGCGCAAGTTGAATGAACGACACCACGAGGGGCAAGTTGAAGGAACGACACCACGAGGGGCAAGTTGAAGGAACGACACCACGAGGGGCAAATTGAAGGAACGACACCACGAGGGGCAAATTGAAGGAACGACACCACGAGGGGCAAGTTGAATGAACGACACGAAAAAAAAACCACCACCACCTGGCCTGGCCACATTCCTGGCGCGTGGCCTCCGAGGAGGGGAACTCGAATGAGCGACTTTCCTATCCCACGCGATAGACACACACAGGTACACACACACACAGGTACACGCACACACACAGGTACACGCACACACACAGGTACACGCACACACACAGGTACACGCACACACACAGGTACACGCACACACACAGGTACACGCACACACACAGGTACACGCACAGGTACACACGCGCGCACACACACACACAGATACACGCACACACACACACACACAGGTACACGCACACACACACACAGGTACACGCACACACAGGTATACACACGCACACACACAGGTATACACACGCACAGGTACACACACACACACACGCACACACACGCGCCCCATAACACCCGCGCGCGCCTTCCTTGCGAGCCACGTCACCCCATCTCTCAGGCTAATTAATTAATTATTTTGTTGACGGAAGACACCCGCGGCCTTGGGGTCCTCCCTGTTACCAAGGCTTTGGTAAAACAACAACAAACAACAACAACAACATTAAACTCCCATCAGCAAGGCAAGTCTGCAACACTTGGGCAAGAACCCTTCTTAGAAAGGGGAGTCATGAGACTCGGCGTGCCTTTCCCGAGTAAACAATAATACGTTCTAGTAATTATTGTGATCGCTATAAATTATTATTTTAATACATTGTCATTATCATTATCATCACCAACGCAACTCCAGCACTTTCATCCTTCGCTACAATGGAACAACAGCAGCGTGGTCGACACAGCGCCCGGCGCAGTTGCACCGCCTTCGCACTCGATAGCGAGCGCCCATGAGCTCGGGTGAGTGGCTGGGTGAGTGAGTGGCTGGGTGAGTGAGTGGGTTAGTGAGTGGCTTGGTTAGTGAGTGGGTGGGCGAGTGAGTAGCTAGGTTAGTGAGTAGGTGAGCGAGTGGCTGGGTTAGTGAGCGAGTGGGTCAGCGAGTGGCTGGGTGAGTGGGTGAGTTAGTGAGTGGGTGAGCGAGTAGCTGGGTTAGTGAGTGGGTGAGCGAGTGGCTGGGTGAGCGAGTGGCTGGGTGAGTGAGTGGCTGGCTGAGTAATTGGCTGAGTGGACGAGTGAATGGGTGAGCGAATGTGTGGGCGATTGGCTGAATAGGTGAGTGATTGGGTGGGTGGCTGGGAAAGTGGCTGGGTTAGCGGGTTTGTGGGCGAGTGAATGATTGGGAAAGTGTATGGGTGTGTTGGGTAAACTGGTCGAGTGAGTGTGTGAGTGAGCGGGTGAGGATGTATAGGGTGGGGCGAGTGAGTGGCTGAGTGAGTGTGTGGGTGATTGACTGGATGAATAATTATATTGAGAGTGGGTGATATAATGTATGTGTGCTCAAGTGAGTGGGGAGCGGTGGCGCAGTGTTTGACGAACCCAGCCACCCGAGTTCGATTCCCGCTCACGGCCAACACAGGTGATGATTATCTGAAACCGGTTCTGGGCCTCCCCGAGGTCGACTCAGTTTCAAACGAGTACCTGGTGCGGTGTGTACACCGCTACTGGGGAGACAAAGGCGGCCGGGGGTGGTTCCTGGCCACCAACTCTGCCGGCATTCATGTGCTCGCTATCAGCACTTGCCCCAATAGTGTGTCAAGGATTCGTATTCTTAGGTTTTTTTCGGTAAAGTCACGTAGGTAAAACATTAAATAAAATACAGCTGTCGTGGCAGTGACGGTTCCACCTGAAGACGGAAGCTTGTGTTGCCTCCGAAACGTCGTGATTTTTATTTTTCATTTTATTTTACTTTTATTAATTTTCATGTTTTACCTACGTGACTTTACCGAAAAAAAACCTAGGAATACGAATCCTTGCAGTCACGAAAGCTTCAAATCTAGAATTAAGTGTGTCAAGGCTATACGGGTAGGTGGTGGGGGGGGGGGTCTTTGTCTTTGGCTGGCTGTAGCCCTGCATCAGGGCCTCGTGAAGTGGCACACATCAGGGTAACCTCACGCGCTGTCCCACACTGCTGTTCCACGTGTGGCTCGCGCCGCGCTAATCATCCCCCTCATCAATCCTCGGGGGGCGGGCGGGGGTGTCCGATCAAGTGAAGTGACTGGGCCTCCACACACCACCACCTCCCTTTGTGCGTAGATGTCAACAGCGATTGCCTCCTGCATCTAAACACAACGGACAAGAAAAGCGATAACAGCAGCCTGAGGAGAGAGGCCTCCCCCTTTAGAGAAGCCAGATGAAAGAGCCATTGTTCCCATGTCGAGTGCATGCGCGTCCTTGGATGAGTCGTTGTCCGACAAGAAACACGTGGTCTCGGGATACTTTTGTCGGCAGTATCAACGTACGGAAAAGTAAAAATCGGTGACAACCCCTTTTTTCGTGACAATTTTTTATTTTACCTTTATACGTGACTTAACCGAAAGAACCAAAGAATAGACACAACAGGAGTTGCGTTCAGATGCTCGCGCACCGAATAGGTTCAACCTTTTTGCGAGGAATCACGTTGCTGCGTTAACCCCACGCGGTACTCTGGTGGTGGAATATGCAAAAGGAACACGCTCTGATAAAATCATCTATATATATAAATAAGAAATGTGTGAATATGTGTGCTTGTTCGAAATGTTTAGCCTACTTCCCGACATGCAACAAACTTGAAATTTGCCATGTGGGTAGCTTCCAGACTGTACACAATGCAAAAAGTATCAAAATAGACTTTTGTATTTTGGGGGGGGGGGGGGGGGCGCAATAATGCATTTTTTTGCATGGCAAGTGAGCGGTGACGTCACATCTGTGATGTCACCCGCATGCGGCAGCGTCACGTAGTGTGCCTGCTGACGTCACGCAGTGTGCCTGCTGACGTCACGCAGTGTGCCTGCTGACGTCACGCAGTGTGCCTGCTGACGTCACGCAGTGTGCCTGCTGACGTCACGCAGTGTGCCTGCTGACGTCACACCCCCCCACCACCCTCCGCATAGGCCGTGTATTAATCCAAGTCCCGGGCGAAGCCGGGTAGGGAAGCTAGTGTTATACTGGTAGGAACGAAGTGAACCAGCCTACAACAGATTATATCGTCCGTCCGTCCCATGTCCGATTAGGTGTAGCAGCATCGCCCCCTACTGCAAACACTTGGCAGGACCCTACAAAAACCTTTAGACTCAGTGAGGCTTTCCTGGCTAAACAAGTGTAACATTCCCTTATAATTCCCTCAGATAGCTTTTAATTAACATTTAAATCAATGAGGCTTTCCTGGCTAACCAGGTGTAACATTCCCTTATAATTCCCTGAGATAGTTTGTTTTAATTCCCCGAGATAGTTTTTAATTAAAACATTTAAATCAAAAATTAACTCACAGCGGCCTAAAGCCTACAGCTAGGCCTAAAGCCTAGAACTAAGCCTCAAACTCTCCCTTCGTATCGTACCCCCGCCATTTCATTATAGCCATTCATTTGTTCGTTCCTACCAGCCCACCCCGCAGGGACCTGTTATATATATTTATATGATGTGTCGTCTTTGAAACCGATTGGCCTGCACCAGAGACTAACACCGGGCGTGAACAACCCGATCCGGGGGTAGGGAGAGCTCCGTCAGTATGTGTCGTCTCTCCCATCTGAAGCTGCTGCGTCTCTCGCCGTGCAGACGACGGATTGATGGAGGCACTCGAAATAAAAACCACATCATGCGATACCTTGTTTGGCAGTCTCAAAGCATTAACACTAGCAGTAGGTCAGATCGCGTTATTGATAAATATGTCGTAACCCTCCACCACCCGACACGGCCAAATAGTAAAAAAAATGTGTCACGTTTTTCAAAGGACAAAATAATTCACTTCTTTAGCCCACCGGTGTGTTAAAGAGAGAATCAACAGCATTTTAAAATTTGAGTAGTACGACGTTTCGCTGGTAATTACAATCATCTTCATCGGGCAAGAACGGTGAATCTCTCCTGTTGCTCCCGGTCTTAAATAGAGCAGCAGAAGGGTGACGTCATCATTTGATGATGATATGAGCCACTTCGCTCAGCTGATGGGTGGCCTTACAATTGTTTAAAATATAAAATTTAATTGTTTCAGTTTGAATCGACGAAAGCCGGGGTTTGAGCGCCGCCGGCTGGACACAGCTGTGCACTGTGGGGGGAGCGGTGGCGGAGTGGTTAGCGCACCGCGCCACTTATCTCCATATATATTAAAGGCAAAGTTGTGAATACGTGTGTCTGTTCAAAATGTTTAACGTACTTCCCGACGTGCAACGAACTGGAAATTTGCCATGTGGGTACTTTCCAGACTGTACACCGTGCAAACATTATAAAAATACACTTTTGGGGGGGGGGGAGCTTAAGAATGCATATATAAAATAAATAATGAAAATTAAACATAATAAAATAATTCTCACGACGTTTCGGCCACAACGCAAGCAGCCGTCCTCAGGTGAAGAAAAGGTCTGTCGGAAAGACAGCGTCTGAATGGCACAGACCTGTTCTTCACCTGAGGACGGATGCTTGCGTTGTGGCCTAAACGTCGTTAGAATTATTTTATTATGTTTTATTTTTATTATTTTATTATTTCCCTTCTACGTGACTTTACCGAAAGAACCAAGAAGATGAATTCCTGCAGTCACGAAAGCTTTAAATCGAAATTTAATGCCTATATTGTTTGCGAGGCAAGTGAGCTGTGACGTCACATCTGTCATGTGACCCGCGCATGTGGAAGCGTGACGCATTGTAGTGTAGCAGGTAGCACGCTGCGCTACGAACCCGTTGGAATACCTTATGCCAGAAAAAGTGTGTTGACCAGTGCTATCTATGTAAAAAAATATATTGTTATGAGTATAAGGGCCCAGTGAGATACGACTATTTTTCAGACGCGATCTGGCTATCATGAATTGCAGCCCATCGAAGTGGGTTGATTCTCGTCGTGTGGAAATGTCTCGTGTCGAGCAGCCAAATGACTCGAAACGCGTGGTGGTGATGTCGATTGCAAAATGTGACGGGGGAAAACAATCGGAGGACCCGGAGGAAAATCCACGCGACCACGATGAGAGAGATATGCATACTTCATATATACAGCAGCAGGCGTCAGGGTCGGGATCGAACCCACGACCTCCTGTATACCACGCGAGGGAGTTAATATTTCCTAGCCACCGTGATGATGATGAGAGAGAGAGAGAGACACGCAAACTCCAAATATACAGCAGCAGGCGTCAGGGTCGGGATCGAACCCACGACCTCTTGTATACCAGGCGAGGTAGTTAACATCTCCTAGCCACCGTGATGATGATGATGAGAGAGAGACACGCAAACTCCAAATATACAGCAGGCGTCAGGGATGCGATCGAACCCACGACCTCCAGTATACCAGGCGAGGTAGTTAACATCTCCTAGTCACCGTGATGATGATGAGAGAGAGAGAGAGACACGCAAACTCCAAATATACAGCAGGCGTCAGGGATGCGATCGAACCCACGACCTCCTGTATACCACGCGAGGTAGTTAACATCTCCTAGCCACCGTGATGATGATGAGAGAGAAAGACACGCAAACTCCAAATATACAGCAGCAGACGTCATGGTCGGGATCGAACACACGACCTCCTGTATACCAGGCGAGGTAGTTAACATCTCCTAGCCACCGTGTTGATGATGAGAGAGAGAGACACGCAAACTCCAAATATACAGCAGCAGGCGTCAGGGTCGGGATCGAACCCACGACCTCTTGTATACCAGGCGAGGTAGTTAACATCTCCTAGCCACCGTGATGATGATGATGATGATGAGAGAGAGACACGCAAACTCTAAATATACAGCAGGCGTCAGGGATGCGATCGAACCCACGACCTCCAGTATACCAGGCGAGGTAGTTAACATCTCCTAGTCACCGTGATGATGATGATGATGATGAGAGACACGCCAACTCCAAATATACAGCAGGCATCATCAGGGTCGGGATCGAACCCACGACCTCCTGTAGAACAGGCGAGGTAGTTAACATCTCATAGCCACCGTGATGATGATGAGAGAGAGACACACAAACTCCAAATATACAGCAGCAGGCATCGTCAGGGTCGGGATCGTGACCCACGACCTCTTGTAGACCAGGCGAGGTAGTTAACATCTCATAGCCACCGTGATGATGATGAGAGAGAGACACACAAACTCCAAATATACAGCAGGCATCGTCAGGGTCGGGATCGAACCCACGACCTCCTGTAGACCAGGCGAGGTAGTTAACATCTCATAGCCACCGTGATGATGATGAGAGAGAGACACACAAACTCCAAATATACAGCAGGCATCGTCAGGGTCGAGATCGAACCCACGACCTCCTGTATACCAGGCGAGGTAGTTAACATCTCCTAGCCACCGTGATGATAATGATGATGAGAGACACGCAAACTCCAAATATACAGCAGGCGTCAGGGATGCGATCGAACCCACGACCTACAGTATACCAGGCGAGGTAGTTAACATCTCCTAGCCACCGTGATGATGATGAGAGAGAAAGACACGCAAACTCCAAATATACAGCAGCAGGCGTCATGGTCGGGATCGAACACACGACCTCCTGTATACCAGGCGAGGTAGTTAACATCTCCTAGCCACCGTGATGATGATGAGAGAGAGAGAGAGACACGCAAACTCCAAATATACAGCAGCAGGCGTCAGGGTCGGGATCGAACCCACGACCTCCAGTATACCAGGCGAGGTAGTTAACATCTCCTAGTCACCGTGATGATGATGATGGTGATGAGAGACACGCAAACTCCAAATATACAGCAGGCATCGTCAGGGTCGGGATCGAACCCACGACCTCCTGTAGAACAGGCGAGGTAGTTAACATCTCATAGCCACCGTGATGATGATGAGAGAGAGACACACAAACTCCAAATATACAGCAGCAGGCATCGTCAGGGTCGGGATCGAACCCACGACCTCTTGTAGACCAGGCGAGGTAGTTAACATCTCATAGCCACCGTGATGATGATGAGAGAGAGACACACAAACTCCAAATATACAGCAGGCATCGTCAGGGTCGAGATCGAACCCACGACCTCCTGTATACCAGGCGAGGTAGTTAACATCTCCTAGCCACCGTGATGATAATGATGATGAGAGACACGCAAACTCCAAATATACAGCAGGCGTCAGGGATGCGATCGAACCCACGACCTACAGTATACCAGGCGAGGTAGTTAACATCTCCTAGCCACCGTGATGATGATGAGCGAGACACGCAAACTCCAAATATACAGCAGCAGGCGTCAGGGGTCGGGATCGAACCCATGACCTCCTGCCTACCAGACGAGGTAGTTAACATCTCCTAGCCACCGTGGCGCCCCCTATCGCGTGTCCCAATGTCACTCACGTCAGTGGCGAGCTACACCTCGAATCCCCGCCACGTCCCTCCACCACTAGGTCGACTCGGCCATAAATGAGCGGCCTCCTCGTGCGGTGCGTAAAACATCGCTACCGGGGGAAGACACTGGCGGCTGTGCGCTGTTTCCAAGTGCGGTGAGCGCGTAGCACCACCTGGTGTCTTTGTAAGAAGATGCCAATTTAAAAAAACTGTTGATTAGGAGAATAAATAAATATTCTCAAGGAGGCCCACTCTCCCCACTGACCTCTCTGTGCGATGGAGAAGGTCCAGTGCCCGAAACGTCGCGGGTTTGTGTATATATTCGTGCATGCACAGACACTCCGGAGATAAGTTCTACAAATCATCACGAGCCATGGTGCATCCACTGCTGGATGAATATCTCCCCATCATCAGGAGTCATGGACTATCCACTGCTGCACGAAGACCTCCCCATCACCACCACGAGTCATTATCTACCCACTGTTGCACGAAGACCTCTCCATCATCACCACGAGTCATCTATCCACTGCTTCATGGGTAAACGGCCAGAACTAGTGGGGGGTGAAGGCCAGTTTACCCACTCGATCACTCAATCGCCCGCTCACACACTCGCTCACCCACACACTCGCTCCCTCACCCACTCTCCCACCCACTCTTCCACTCAATCACCCACCCACCCGCTCGCTCAGAATCAGCGTAAAACGGCCAGAACTCGTTGGGGGTGACTGCCAGCCTGGAGGAGGCGAATTTCAACGACGCGCAACGTGAACCACCTCGCACGACTCCCCCCATCGTCTTCTTAGCAAAGTCAAAACGTTCTTCCGTCCTCTGGTGGCTCAGCGTGGTAGCAAAAAATCGCGATCGCACCGCCCTGGGCCTGTCCAGGTACGTGCTGCACCACCACGCGGAGCACGTGGTGCACACCACGTGGTTTGGCGAAGACCAGACGCGCGACTTCGTGACATCAACATGGCAGTGTGTGCGCGCGTGTGTGGGATAGCATCGTCAGCATCGTCAGCATCGTCAGCATTATCACCATCATCAGAATCATCAACATCATCGGCTTCATCAGCATCATCAACATCATCAGCATCATCAGCATCGTCAGCATTATCATCAACATCATCAGCATCATCAACATCATCATCAACATCATCATCGTCAGCAGCAGCCATGGTCAATCCACCGCTGGATGAGAGGCGTGTTGAACTCCGTTTAGAAGCAGTCTATCGTCGCGACCAAAATCGTTCTTGATAAAAATGTATTTTATTGGGTTAGATTGCGTAAATATAAATGTGTCGTACTCCAACTGTGAACGTCGTAGTGGGTTTACTCTCCGACACACAACCGGTTAGTGCTGTACTAGTCACGAACTGACCACGTTCTGTTTACGTGACAACCCTCACTTACTGGCTGTGTCGGGTGGTGGCGGGTTCAACGACACATTTATATTTTTAACACGATCTAACCCATAACCCCCCCCCTCTCTTACGTGTTGAACTCCGTTGCACTCACCCTGAAAGCACGGGTTGTGGATGACGAGGGACCGATCTTCGCCCTCACCAGAATCATCAGCATCGCCGTAGCCACTACCGCGGCCGACGAGGTCGCGAGGGTGCTCTCCGTGAAGACATCCAAGCACCGCAAACATCTTCACGCCTCTCTCCCTCTCTCTCGTATCTCTCTCTTGTTCCCCTCCTCTCTTTACCTGTACGTGTGTTGAACTTCTTTCGCACCGTACGTAGCCAACCGTGCTGAATAGAGCTCACTTCCACGCGATCTCACTCCACCTGCCTTTCGCTCCCTCTCCCTCGCTCTTCCTCTGTCTGCACAATCTGCCTCTCTTTCTCTCTCTCTTCCGTCTAACCCTTTGCTTGTGATCGACCTCGCCACACTCCACAAGCCCTCCACCAGCGCCACCACCTCCCTCCTGTTGCCTCTCTCCCCACCTCTCCACCCACCTTGGTCTCTCTCTCCCCTCCACTCCACCCACCCACCCACCCTGGTGTGTCTCTCCCCACCTTTCTACCTACCCACCTCCCTCCTGGTCTCTCTCTCCCCACCTTTCTACCCACCCTGGTCTCTCTCTCCCCACCTCTCCACCCACCCTGGTCTCTCTCTCCCCACCTTTCTACCCACCCTGGTGTCTCTCCCCACCTTTATACCCACCCACCTCCCTCCTGGTCTCCCTCTCCCCACCTCTCCACCCACCCTGGTGTGTCTCTCCCCACTTTCTACCCACCCACTCCACCCTCCCTCCCACCCACCCTGCTCTCTCTCTCCCCACCTCTCCACCCACCCTGGTCTCTCACTCCCCACCTCTCCACCCACCCACCCTGGTGCCTCTCTCCCCACCTCTCTCCCCACCTCTCCACCCACCCTGGTGCGTCTCTCCCCACCTTTCTACCCACCCTGGTCTCTCACTCCCCACCACTCCACCCACCCACCCTCCCCCCTAGCGCACTGCCCCACCAACTCCTCTGGCTGCAGACGGGAGCGGCTCCAGCGAGCGCCGTTGACGCTAGCTCCGTGCGCTCTGTGACCTCCGCATTCATCTGCCGCGTGAGGGCGGGTGAGTTGATGTGGTGGGAGGCGATGGGCTGGGTCGCCGTGTATATCCATTGATCGGATCGGGTGTGTGGGTGGGGGTGGGGGGATATTCATTGATTGAGTGGGGCGGGGGGAGGGGTCGGTGTAGCCAAGCGGTTCGCGCGCTGCTCGAAGGGGCCGTCCATAAATGACGTCACGCGATTTTGGACGATTTTTGACCCCCCCCCCCCCATCGTCACGCAGCGTCACAAAAAGTCAGACCCCCCCTCAAATATGACGTCACAAAGCTCTGCCCCCCCCCAAAAATAAAACATGCTTCAAATCGCTTTAAACTATTGTTATTGTAGTGCGTATTTAATGTGGCGCTGCACTCTGATGTTGTAGGAGAAAACATTTATTTAAAAGTCGATTTAATTAGGTAAAACGTTTTATCTATATTTATTTAAAGTTGCGCATTTTGATGTGACGTCACATTTCTCAACCCCCCCCCCCCTCGTCACACATCGTCACAAATGTCTGACCCCCCCCCCCCCCAAGTGCGTGACGTCATTTATGGACGGCCAACACCGTCACTGATGATGCTCTCTGTACGTCAGCATGCACGTATCGTGAACTTCTTTCGCACCGTACGTAGCCAACCGTGAACATCCGAACAGCTCATGGGCCCTCCCCTACGTCGATTAATTGATGGGGTGGAGGGAGGGTGGGGGGCGTGGGGGGGAGGGGCGTGTCTGAATTCATTTGGTGGAAGTGGAGGGAATAGGGGCGGGGTGGAGGGGGTGGGTGGGGAGGAGGGGGTGGGTGAGTGGGGAGGAGGGGCGGGGTGGAGGGGGTAGGAGGGGGTGGGTGGGTGTGGGTGGGTGAGGGTGGGTGTGGGTGGGTGAGGGTGGGTGTGGGTGAGGGTGACGGTGGATGACGGTGGGTGAGGGTGACGGTGGGTGAGGGTGACGGTGGGTGAGGGTGACGGTCGGTGAGGGTGACGGTCGGTGAGGGTAACGGTCGGTGAGGGTTAGGGTGAGGGTGGGTGAGGGTGAGGGTGTTTGAGGGTGAGGGTGGGTGAGGGGGAGTGAGAGTGAGGGTGGGTGAGGGTGGGTGAGGGTGTGTGTGGGTGAGGGTGGGTAAGGGTGTGGGTGTGAGTGAGGGTGTGTGAGGGTGAGAGTGGGGGAGGGTGAAGGTGGGTGAGGGTGGGTGGGTGGGTGTGTGTGTGTGTGTGTGAGTGAGTGAGGGTGTGTGTGTGTGTGTGAGTGAGGGTGAGTGAGGGTGTGTGTAAGTGTGTGTGTCTATGAACTGACTGGGTGGCGGTGCGGGTCGCTGCCGCACCCACGTGGTGGCGACTGGAGCGAGCGGGAAGAGAGCGGATTTTGTGATGAAGAGTTCAGGGGTCGAGGATGGAGGGTGTGGCACACACATTCACCACATTCACCACAACACCACGACACGCGCATACACACAGCGACCGTGTCGACAAAACAATGAGGCAGGACATTTGACACATCACATCAGTAATTTGAGCAGCCCGTTTCAGGCTGTCCGCCTGATGACGCTAGTTGTAATTACTGGCGAAACGTCGTACTCGGATTGTAAATGTTGTGGATTTGCTCTCCAACAAACCGGTTATGATTTACTAGTATACTACACTATACACTACACTACTATAAACTACACTATACACTAGTGTTGTACTAGTGACGAATTGGCACGTTCTGTTCACGTGACAAACCTTACTAGTTGGCTGTGTCGAGTGGTGGCGGGTTTAACCACGCACATTTACGCGTTCCCAAAAAAACCTACACTACGGATATTGCTCGCGAAAGCCGAGAGTCGTAAGTTCAACCGCCGCGCAATAGATGGCAGTGGTGGCATCTACATCTGCATAACGTGAAGAACCAGTGGCATCTACATCTGCAGAACCAGTGGCATCTACATCTACAAAACGCAAAGAACCAGTGGCATCTACATCTGCAGAACGTGAAGAACCAGTGGCATCTACATCTGCAAAACGTGAAGAACCAGTGGCATCTACATCTGCAGAACGTGAAGAACCAGTGGCATCTACATCTGCAGAACGCGAAGAACCAGTGGCATCTACATCTGCAGAACGTGAAGAACCAGTGGCATCTACAGTATGAAGGCCGGAACGGTACACGAGGGGGTGGGTGGGCCAGCACCACGCCCCCAGTTAGGGTGACGATGTTTACACACCGCGCCAGGTACTAATTTCAGGCTGAGTCGACCTAGGGGAGGCCCAGGACCGGTTTAGATAACCGTCACTGGTGTTGGCCATGAGCGGGAATCGAACCCGGGTCGCCAGGTTCATAGCGCAGCGCGCTAACCGCTACTATACCGCTCCCCAGGACAGTGAACTGAACCACCCACAACCCCCAACCTCTCACCCACCTCTCACCTCCCTCCTCACCAAGGACTTGCCCTGGCATGCCTAGCGGAGTGTTCGACTGGACACCCATTCGTGAGTTGCAGGCGCCCAGAAGAATTTTTCTATCCAGCAGTGGCTTGAACTTGGATATAAGGCGTGCCCATTTGTTTTAACTGCCGCGTCGGGAAATCGAATCGCACGCAGCTAGAGAAACAATTGCGTAGCTGGTCTTGGCTCAACACATCCCAATGTTGAAAGATTTACGACACACATTTCACTTACACGATCTGGTCTCAAAATCAACGTGGAATCATACTCAATTGTTGTTTCTTTCGGTAAAGTCACGTAGATAGAAAAAAATAATTAAAATAAAAAATACATAAGTAATAAAAGCAAAGAACACGACCAAAATAGTAAAATAAAATTTTAATGAAAATGAATTACAATTTAAAAAATGCAAATAAATGATTATATTATTTTCAATTTATTTTAATTATAATTAAACATTTTGATTGTGGTTTTTTGCTTTTATTATTTTCAAAAAAAATTTCCTTATTTTTTTCTGTCTACGTGACTTCACCGAAAGAACCAAGAATATTCATTCCTGCAGTCACGAAAGTTGTAAGTCAAAATCCATACTCAATTGGAAACAAAGGCAAAGATCACCCGTATAGCCTTTCATCGATTTTTGGGCAAAGTGCACTATTTTTGGTCGTGAGCGGGAATGGAACTCAGGTTCGTAGCGCAGCACGCTAACCAATGCGCCACCGTTCCCCGCGTAAAAAAAGACAAAGCCCCCCTTTTATAGCCTCAACGGACTGTTGGGGCAAGTGCTGTGAGCGAGCAGCACCTATGGAGGTCGGCACTGTGGCACACGAGGGGGTGGGTGGCCAGCACCACGCCCAGCCACCTCTTTGTCTTCCCATCTCTGTCTGCTGCACTTACATCTCAATTGGCGCAAATGCGGTTGGGCCTTTGCACGTGTAAATACATCGTTTACAAATGTGCATCAAACGTCGACAAAGGGGCATGCACGAGGGGGCCGGTTGGGCGGGCGAGGTGGCCGTACCCACCACTTTACCCCACCACCACACGCGATCTGCCAATTGAATGACGGTCAATCTAGATTTGAAGCTTTCGTGACTGCAGGAATCCATACTTTCTGGCTCTTTCGGTAAAGCCACGTAGGTATAAAATAAAATAAAAATAAAAAATAATCACGACGTTTCGATTGCAACGCAACACATCGTCATCAGGTGGGAAAACCACAGGAAAAAAATTCTTGCTGTGGTTTTCCCACCTGATGATGATTGCTTGTGGTGTTGCAATCGAAACGACGTGATTTTTTATTTCATTTTATACCTACGTGACATTACCGAAAGAACCAAAGAGTATATTTGCATGGTTGTCGGTATTCCCTTTATAGACCCTTTCTTTTCAACATGCACGTAGCCTGGTACATACGCAGTGTGTAGTAAAACACCCAGGAACACATTAGGTAAAGTTATTCGTGTAGATCCATTGTAAACTAACAGGTGCCCACTCCACACACAAATACACAGTATACAAGCAAGTACACATTTACACGCGCATGCACCCATCGCAATGTCAATATCTGGCATTCCGCACAGACTCGCGTTGGTTAGACGACGGTGCTGTGCCAGGAGAAGTGCACATCTAGTTGTAAAGACTCGCTGCAGGCGGGAAGTCACGGGGCAGGCCCAGGTCCAGAACGAGCGAAACGGAGCAATTGAGACAGAGACAAACAAGTTGAACGAGACAGACAATACAAACGAGACAGACAATACAAACGAGACAGACAATGCAAACGAGACAGACAATATAAACGAGACAGACAATACAAACGAGACAGACAATATAAACGAGACAGACAATACAAACGAGACAGACAATACAAACGAGTCAAAAAATACAAACGAGACAGACAATACAAACGAGACAGACAATACAAACGAGACAGACAATACAAACGAGACAGACAATACAAAAGAGACAAAACAATACAAACGAGGCAGCAGAACGTGTTTAGTTTCCCCATCAGCACCGCTGGTGTAGTGGTGTCATGGAAGATTCCCATTCTTTCGGCCCGGGTTCGATTCCCGAGTGGTGCAAGACATCAGAATGTTAGTCCATGTTGGACGAGGTCTTCAATTATTGCTGGGACCTTGGTGATTAGAGAGACCGCATCAAAGCTGACGAGGAAATCATCAGGGGACAGCGAAATGTGTTCTTGATTAGAGAAACCAAGTGAGCTGAGTTAAGTACTGCTGAGGCAGGTCTTGCCAGTGAACGGAAGAAAGGTATCAGACAGAAAACGGGCCAGTTTGTAGGTGGGTGAGTTGATAGTGGAGACGAATGGGCTGAAGCGGAGTTGCCATCTTTATGGATCTTGGGAAGACCATAGAATCTGGGTGGTTTAGCCCAAGCCCGAAGGTTTTAGGGTGAGCCGTTTGACTGGTTCGATTAGAGAAATCGAACTGGTAATGATATTCTATGAGACCTCCTTTACCAGTGGCAAAATATAGTAGTAGGTTTTTACGCTTTATTGCAAACATGATGCCTTGTATGAAGGTGTCAGTTTTGTACCAGTTTAAAGGGTAAAAACGTACTACTATATTTTGCCACTGGTAAAGGAGATGTCTCATAGTGTAAATGCTTACCCCGAGCTCTCAGTACTCTGATAGTGCGCTGTTTTTGAGTTGTACGCCTTTTGGCGTCATCTGGTCCAGCACCAATGGAGACTAGGCTCTAAGAAAAGCTGTCTCGGGTGTGGACCAATCAACTTCAAGGACAGTGCATATCAGTATCATCATCAGAGTTGCTTCTTTTTGTTTGCATTTTGACTGCTTGTGTTGCGGTTATTGCAAACATGATGCCTTGTATAAAGGTGTCAGTTTTGTACCAGTTTAAAGGATAAAAACCTACTACCATGGTTGGCAATGATATTGTTGGTTTTTCTACTGGGTCGTACCAGCGTGTGTTAGTTGCACATTCCACTCGTTGGAAATGTTGTACATTCACTCCTCTGCCACCATCACCCCGCACCCTCTCTGCTTCTCCTCCCTGGCTCCTCCCCCCCTCCTCTCTTGCCGTATATAATATCGTGTTACGAACGGCTCTTGTCCACTACAGTAATTTTATGTCTTGCTGTGGGTTTCCCACCTGATGACGGAAGCTTGCGTTGCTTCCGAAACGTCGTGATTTAATGTATTTTTTGATTATTTTAAATTTTTAATTTTTAAAAAAATTATAATAAAGTTTTTAAATTTCATTTTATACTTACGTGACTTTACCGAAAGAAGCAGAGAGTATGGAACATTGCAGTCACGAAAACTTAAGATCTAAACTGAGCCGTCACCACTTCAGCTGGCCTGCATGTGCACCTAGCCGGGTACATCATCGGGATGACATCAGCGCCACTTAGTGGCGGATGGCAGTGATTGTTGTTGCTGTTGCGGCTAAACACGTGTACGTACCTGCACATGCGCACGTGCCTACGAGGGAAAAATGTATCTGTACATGCATGTTTAAAATGTAACTCCACGAACAATTTAAAACATTATGCCACCATGTGCTTGTACTGTACACTGAGTACGTGCCAGGCTACGTGCGTGTTTTTAACGTGGGGTCTTTAAAGGGACTAAAGATAAAAACAAGATTCTTGCACCGCCCGGGAATCGAACCCGGGTCGAAAGAATGGGAATCTTCCATGATACCACGACACCAGCGGTGCTGATGAGGCAGCTACACGCGGCCTGCTTTCTCGTTTGTATTGTTCTGTCTCGTTTGTATTGTTCTGTCTCGTTTGTATTGTCTGACTCGTTGGTTTCGCTTTTCTCCATTGTCCTGGGCCTGTCCCGTGACTTCCCGCCAACAGCGAGTCTTCAAAATGTCACTTGGACTTGATGTGCACTCGCCTGGCACAGCGCCGTGGTGTTGTCAACGCGACTCGGTGATGAGTGGGAGCTGTCGTTGATGTTGCTCAGTGTATGCACGTGTCAACGCATGTCTTTGTGCGTGGATACGATGTGTGTCAAGATAATGAGTGTATACTGTGTGATTAAAATGTAACTTCACAAACATATTATAGTAATATACAAAGCATATGCTTGTACTGTACAATGAGTATGTACCAGGCTACGTTCATGTTTAGAAGACTGGGGTCTGTAAAGGTAATACCGACTACTATTAAAAACAACATACTCGTTGATTCTTTCGGCAAAGTCACGTAGGTATAAAATAAAATAAATCACGCTTGTGTTGTGCCCGAAACGTCGTGCTTTATTTTATTTTCTACCTACGTGACTTTACCGACAGAACCAACGAGTATGGATTCCTGCAGTCACGAAAGCTTCAAATAAGAATAAAACATGCTTGCACCGCCCGGGAATCGAACCCGGGTCGAAAGAATGGGAATCTGCCATGATACCACGACACCAGCGGTGCTGATGTGGAATCTAAACACGTTCTGCTGTCTCGTTTGTATTGTTTTGTCTCTTTTGTATTGTCTGACTCATATTCTATAGTTCATTCGATAAAGTAACGTAGATAGGGAAAAAAATTATAACAATAATTTAATAATTAAAATGAGTATAAAGTGAGTAAAAATTACAAAAATACCACGACGTTTCGATCGCAACACAAGTGGTCCTCATCAAGTTATCAGAGTGTGTTTTTTGTTTGCATTATGACCACAAGTATTGTGGTTAATGCACACATGATTCGTTGTAAAAATGTTTCAGGTGTGTGGCCAGAAAACAGGGGAAAACCCCTTTTATTATATTTTGGTTTTGGCAAAGGATGTCTAATGATGTGACTAACGAGAATTTTAAAACAACATCCTTGCACCGCCCGGGAATCGAACCCGGGTCGAAAGAATGGGAATCTTCCATGATACCGCTACACCAGCGGTGCTGATGGGGACAGCAACACACGTTCTGCTGTCTCGTTTGTATTGTTTTGTCTCGTCTGCACTTTGTGTTGTCTGTGTCGTCTCTGTTTTTATTTCTCGTTTGGTTTGCTTGACTCGTTTATATTGTGTGTCTTGTTCGTATTGTCTGTCTCGCTGGTATTCTCTGACTCGTTTGTATTGTGTCTCGTTTGTATCGTCTATCTCGTTTGTATTGTCTTTCTCGTTTGGATTGTGTCCCACTGTTTCGTTTGTATTATTTTCATATTGTGTGTACATTGTGTGTAAACTGTGTGTATGTTGTGTGTACATTGTGTGTATGTTGTGTGTACATTGTGTGTATGTTGTGTGTATGTTGTGTGTACACTGTGTGTATGTTGTGTGTACATTGTGTGTATGTTGTGTGTACATTGTGTGTAAACTGTGTGTATGTTGTGTGTAAACTGTGTGTATGTTGTGTGTACATTGTGTGTATGTTGTATGTATGTTGTGTGTATGTTGTGTGTATACTGTGTGTATGTTATGTGTTTACATGTCTCTGTCGCGTTGTCGACGTGCAATTCGCTCTGGGCCTGTCCCGTGACCTCCTGCCAGCAACGAGCCGTCACCACTTCAGCTGGCCTGCATGTGCACCTAGCCGGGCACAGCATCGGGATGACATCAGCGCCGCTTAGTGGCGGATGGCAATGGTTGTTGTTGTTGTTGTTGCGGCTATATATGTGTACGTACCTGCGCATGTGCACGTGCATATGGGGACAAAATAACGTGTGTACATGTATGTTTAAAATGGAACTTCACGCAATGGCGGAGCCAGGATTTTCAGGTCGGGGGGGGGGGCAACCCCTCCAGCAATGAAAAATTATCGAGGAGATGTTATTAAGTAAGGAGTTGTTAGTAAGTCAGGACTTGTCGCTTGCTGTTTATCCGACGCGTGTGCGGCGATGGCCGATTTCGAACCGCGTCGTGTGATCGGCATCGCGCTCGCTGAAGCTGTTGATGCCTTCAGGGAAGTCGTGTCCTGTATACGCAACTGCGCACAATTCTGAGTCACTTATAACTGCTTTGCCGTTACTTATTGCCGATTATGGACTCAGACAATTGTACTATCATCTCATAGAGTCCCTGGCACGTAATAATATGCTGCACAGTGGCAGTGTGGGTCGCAAAATGCCGATTTATTACGAATAACCCCCAATGCTTTCGATCGGATCATTGGGGGGGGGGGGGGCACGTGCCAACCCCCACTGGCTCGACCAGTGACTTCACAAACAATTTAAAGTATTTTGCCACCATGTGCTTGTACTGTACACTGAGGATGTGCTAGGCTACGTGGGGTCTTTAAAAGATAATTATAAAACAAGATTCTTGCACCGCCCGGGAATCGAACCCGGGTCGAAAGAATGGGAATCTTCCATGATACCACTACACCAGCGGTGCTGATGGGGACACAGGACACGTTCTGCTGTCTCGTTTGTATTGTTTTGTCTCTTTTGTATTGTTTAGTCTCATATTCTATGGTTCTTTCGGTAAAGTCGCCTCGAAATAAAAAAAAATTAACAATAAAATGATAAAAATATGAATAAAGTTAGTAAAAATGTTAAAAAATATCACGACGTTTCGATCGCAACACAAGCGGTCGTCATCAGGTTACTTTTTTTTTACTCGTTTGTATTGTCTGTCTCCTTTGTATTGTTAGTCTTTTTGAATTGTGTCTCGTTTGTATTGTCTGTCTCCTTTGTATTGTTAGTCTTTTTGAATTGTGTCTCGTTCGTATTGTCTGATTCCTCTGTATTGTTTGCCTTGTTGGCATTGTGTGTCTCCTTCGTATTGTCTGCATCTTCTGTATCGTTCTGTCTCGTTCATCTTGTTCGTCTGTCTCGTTGCCTCCGTCTCGCTCGTTCTGGACCTGGGCCTGTCCCGTGACTTCCCGCCTGCAGCGAGTCTTTACAACTAGATGTGCACTTCTCCTGGCACAGCGCCGTCGTCTAAGCAACGCGATTCTGTGCGGAATGCCAGATATTGACATTGCGATGGGTGAATGCGCGTGTAAATGTGTACTTGCTTGTATACTGTGTATTTGTGTGTGGAGTGGGCACCTTATAATGGTAGGTTTTTACCCTTTTAACTGGTACAAAACTGACACCTTTATTCAAGGCATCATGTTTGCAATGACCACAACACAAGTAGTCAATAAAGCAAACAAAAAGAAGCAACTCTGATAAGGATAATAATATGCACTGTCCTTGAAGTACGCCTTCTGGTGTCATCTGGCCCTACACCAATGGGGACTAGGCTCTAAAGAAAGCCGTCTCGGGTGTGGGCCAATCAACTTCAAGGACAGTGCATATTATTATCCTTATCAGAGTTGCTTCTTTTTGTTTGCTTTATTGACTACTTGTGTTGTGGTCATTGCAAACATGATGCCTTGAATAAAGGTGTCAGTTTTGTACCAGTTAAAAGGGTAAAAACCTACCATTATATTTTGCCACTGGTAAAAGAGATCTCATAGTGTGAGTGGGCACCTGTTAGTTTACAATGGAACTACACGAATAACTTTACCTAATGTGCTCTTGGGTGTTTTACTACACACTGATTATGTACCAGGCTACGGGCATGTTGAAAAGAAGGGGTCTATGAAGGGAATACCTTCGACTATAAAATAAAAATATGTTTGCACCGCCCGGGAATCGAACCCGGGTCGAAAGAATGGGAATCTTCCATGATACCACTACACCAGCGGTGCTGATGGGGACAGCTACACACGGCCTGCTGTCTCGTTTGTATTGTTTTGTCTCGTCTGTACTTTGTGTTGTCTGTGTCGTCTCTGTTATATTTCTCGTTTGGTTTGTTTGACTCGTTCATTTAGTGTCTTTTTCGTATTGTCTATTTCGTTTGTATTGTATCTCTCGTTGGGATTGTCTTTCTCGTTTGGATTGTTTACCCCCGTTTCGTTTGTATTATTTTCATATTGTGTGTACATTATGTGTATACTGTGTGTACAGATAGTCCCTGAGTTACGATGGTCCAACTTACAAAATTTCGTTCTTACGATGGCGCGGCAGGCAAACGCAGCAGCAACTCGTTCAATGCATGTTAAAAGTTTGTTTAATAACAGATTGGATTGTTTCCTGCAAAAACTTTCTATTACATTGCAGTTCATATAGGGAGACGCAATACAAAGGAGACACAATACAAAGGAGACAGACAATACAAAGGAGACACAATACAAAGGAGACACAATACAAAGGAGACACAATACAAAGGAGACACAATACAAACGAGACACAATACTCACTTTATTCACATTTTATTATTTTATTGTTGTTATTTTTTCTTTCTACATGACTTAACTGAAAGAACCATAGAATATGAGACAGACAATGCAAAAGAGACGAAACAGTGCAAACGAGACAGCAGAACGTGTTTAGATTCCACATCAGCACCCCTGGTTTAGTGGTATCAATGAAGATTCCCATTCTTTCGACCCGGGTTCGATTCCCGGGCGGTGCAAACATGTTTTATTTTTATTTGAAGCTTTCGTGACTGCCGGAATCCATACTCGTTGGTTCTTTCGGTAAAGTCACGTAGGTATAAAATAAAATAAAGCACGACGTTTCGGGCACAACACAAGCGTGATTTATTTTATTTTATACCTACGTGACTTTACCGAAAGAATCAACGAGGATGTTGTTTTTAATAGTAGTCGGTATTACCTTTACAGACCCCAGTCTTCCAAACATGCACGTAGCATGGTACATGCTCATTGTACAGTACAAGCACATGCTTTGTATATTATTTTAACATGTTCGTGAAGTTACATTTTAATCACACTATTTTGACACACATCGTATCCACGCACAAAGACATGCGTTGACACGTGTATACACTGAGCAACATCAACGACAGCTCCCACTCATCACCGAGTCGCGTTGACCACACCACGGCGCTGTGCCAGGCGAGTGCACATCAAGTCCAAGTGACATTTTGAAGACTCGCTGTTGGCGGGATGTCACAGGACAGGCCCAGGACAATGGAGAAGAGCGAAACAAACGAAACAGACAATACAAACAAGACAGACAATTCAAACGTGTCGGGACAATACAAACGAGACAGCAGGCCGTGTATGGTTACCTCCATCAGCACCGCTGGTGTAGTGGTATCATGGAAGATTCCCATTCTTTCGACCCGGGTTCGATTCCCAGGCGGTGCACGAATGTTGTTTTATAATTATCTTTAGTCCTTTTAAAGACCCCACGTTATAAACACGCACGTAGCCTGGTACATGCTCATTGTGTAGTGAAACACCCAAGAGCACATTAGAAAAGTTAAACAAACACATTGGCACTGTCTCTGTGGTATCTCTCTCTGCTTATGTGTCTATGGTTCTGTGTTTAATCTCTCTCATGAATTTAGCAATCTTTGGAAGAACGTAATCAAGCAGGTAGGGTGTTGACTGTTATGTTAGCCCACTATCTGTGTTGTATTGCATTGTATTTCTAAGTTTACGAGGCTTTGTTTTCTCTTTCATTTGTACCTGATGGTGATTGCTTGTATTGCAATCGAAACGTCGTATGCTATTATTTAATTTAATATTTTCTCTTTCTACCGTGACTTTTACCGAAAGAACCCAAGAGTGAGACGAACAATACAAAGGATACAGACAATCCTCACGAGACACGAAACAAAGGAGACAGACAATACGAACGAGTAAAAAACAACAACCTAATGACGACCGCTTGTGTTGCGGTCGAAACGTCGTGATATTTGTATTATTTTACTCACTTTATTCACATTTTTATCATTTCATTATTGTTATTATTTTTCCTATCGGCGTGACTTTATCGAAAGAACCATAGAATATGAGTCAGACAATACAAAAGAGACAAAACAATACAAACGAGACGGCAACACGTGTTTAGTTTGCACAGAAGCACCGCTGGTGTAGTGGTATCATGGAAGATTCCCATTCTTTCGACCGGGTTCGATTCCCGGGCGGTGCAAACATTTATTTTTATTTCATAGTCGTCGGTATTCCCTTTATAGACCCCCACTTTAGAAACACGCACGTGGCCTGGTACAAACTCAGTGTACAGTATAATCACACCATTGAATAATATTTGAAGTTCTTGAAGTACAACTTTACACACATTCTTTTTGCACACATAGGCACGTGTACATGTGCACATAGACATATATCACCGCAACAACAACAACCACTGCCATCTGCAAATAAGCGGCGCTGATGGCATCCCGACGCTGTGCCCGGCTAGGTGCACATGCAGGCCAGCTGAAGTGTTGAAGGCTCGTTGCTGGCAGGAGGTCACGGGACAGGCTCAGAGCGAATTTCACGTAGACAACGAGACAGGGCTAAACAATACGAACAAGACAGAGACATGTACACTTATAACAAGCACACAATATACACACAATGTACACACAATATGAAAATAATACAAACGAAACTGGGGTAAACAATTCAAACGATTCAAACAATACACACGAGACAGACAATACAAACAAGAAACACAATATCAACGAGTCAAGCAAACTAAACGAGAAATAAAAACAGAGACGACACATTTCGATTTAAAGCTTTCGTGACTGCAAGGATTCATCTGTCTCCCCGACAGACCTGGTCGTCACCTGAGGACGGCTGCTTGCGTTGTGGCCGAAACGTCGTGAGAATTATTTTAATATGTTTAATTATTATTATTTTATTACTTCCCTTCTACGTGACTTTACCAAAAGAACCAAGAAGAGACGACACAGACAACACAAAGTACAGACGAGACCAAACAATACAAACGAGACAGCAGAACGTGTGTAGCTGTCCCCATCAGCACCGCTGGTGTAGTGGTATCATGGAAGATTCCCATTCTTTCGACCCGGGTTCGATTCCCGGGCGGTGCAAGGATGTTGTTTTAAAATTCTCGTTAGTCGCATCATTGGACCTCCTTTGCCAGGATCAAAATATAATAAAAGGGGTTTTCCCCTGTTTTCTGGCAACACACCTGAAACATTTTTACAACGAATCATGTGTGCATTAACCACAATACTTGTGGTCATAATGCAAACAAAAAACACACTCTGATAACTTGATGAGGACCACTTGTGTTGCGATCGAAACGTCGTAGTATTTTTGTAATTTTTACTCACTTTATTCTCATTTTTATTATTAAATTATTGTTATCATTTTTTTCCCTATCTACGTGACTTTATCGAAAGAACTATAGAATATGAGTCAGACAATACAAAAGAGACAAAACAATACAAACGAGACAGCAGAACGTGTTTAGATTCCCCATCAGCACCGCTGGTGTAGAGGTATCATGGCAGATTCCCATTATTTCTACCCGGGTTCGATTCCCGGGCGGTGCAAACATGTTTTATTCTTATTTGAAGCTTTCGTGACTGCAGGAATCCATACTCGTTGGTTCTTTCGGTAAAGTCACGTAGGTATAAAATAAAATAAAGCACGACGTTTCGGTCACAACACAAGCGTCATTTATTTTATTTTATACCTACGTGACTTTACCGAAAGAATCAACGAGTATGTTGTTTTTAATAGTAGTCGGTATTACCTTTACAGACCCCAGTCTTCTAAACATGCACGTAGCCTGGTACATGCTCATTGTACAGTACAAGCATATGCTTTGTATATAATTTTAATATGTTTGTGAAGTTACATTTTAATCACACAGTATACACTCATTATCTTGACACACATCGTATCCACGCACAAAGACATGCGTTGACACGTGCATACACTGAGCAACATCAACGACAGCTCCCACTCATCACCGAGTCGCGTTGACAACACCACGGCGCTGTGCCAGGCGAGTGCACATCAAGTCCAAGTGACATTTTGAAGACTCGCTGTTGGCGGGATGTCACAGGACAGGCCCAGGACAATTGAGAAGAGCGAAACAAACGAAACAGACAATGCAAACAAGACAGACAATACAAACGTGTCGGTACAATACAAACGAGACAGCAGGCCGTGTATGGCTACCTCCATCAGCATCGCTGGTGTAGTGGTATCATGGAAGATTCCCATTCTTTCGACCCGGGTTCGATTCCCAGGCGGTGCACGAATGTTGTTTTATAATTATCTTTAGTCCTTTTAAAGACCCCACGTTATAAACACGCACGTAGCCTGGTACATGCTCATTGTGTAGTGAAACACCCAAGAGCACATTAGAAAAGTTAAACAAACACATTGGCACTGTCTCTGTGGTATCTCTCTCTGCTTATGTGTCTATGGTTCTGTGTTTAATCTCTCTCATAAATTTAGCAATCTTTGGAAGAACGTAATCAAGCAGGTAGGGTGTTGACTGTTATGTTAGCCCACTATCTGTGTTGTATTGCATTGTATTTCTAAGTTTACGAGGCTTTGTTTTCTCTTTCATTTGTACCTGATGGTGATTGCTTGTATTGCAATCGAAACGTCGTATGCTATTATTTAATTTAATATTTTCTCTTTCTACCGTGACTTTTACCGAAAGAACCCAAGAGTGAGACGAACAATACAAAGGATACAGACAATCCTCACGAGACACGAAACAAAGGAGACAGACAATACGAACGAGTAAAAAACAACAACCTAATGACGACCGCTTGTGTTGCGGTCGAAACCTCGTGATATTTGTATTATTTTACTCACTTTATTCACATTTTAATAATTTCATTATTGTTATTATTTTTCCTATCGGCGTGACTTTATCGAAAGAACCATAGAATATGAGTCAGACAATACAAAAGAGACAAAACAATACAAACGAGACGGCAACACGTGTTTAGTTTGCACAGAAGCACCGCTGGTGTAGTGGTATCATGGAAGATTCCCATTCTTTCGACCCGGGTTCGATTCCCGGGCGGTGCAAACATTTATTTTTATTTCATAGTCGTCGGTATTCCCTTTATAGACCCCTTTCTTTCAACATGCACGTAGCCTGGTACATACGCAGTGTGTAGTAAAACACCCAAGAGCACATTAGGTAAAGTTATTCGTGTAGTTCCATTGTAAACTAACAGGTGCCCACTCCACACACAAATACACAGTATACAAGCAAGTACACATTTACACGCGCATGCACCCATCGCAATGTCAATATCTGGCATTCCGCACAGACTCGCGTTGGTTAGACGACCGCGCTGTGCCAGGAGAAGTGCACATCTAGTTGTAAAGACTCGCTGTTGGCGGGAAGTCACGGGACAGGCCCAGGTCTAGAACGAGCGTCATCTGGTCGAACACCATATGAGACTCGGCTCTAAGGAAAGCTGCCTCTGGTGTGGACCAATTAGTTTCAAGGACAATGCACACATTACACTGGTCAACAAAAAAACAAAAATTTCTGGCCTGGACTTTTGCAGCTGTTTTAGACTGATTTCAGGGTGCTGATTCCAAATCTGATCTCAGATTTGCTCTATCACATCTCATTTTTATGCTATCGGCATACCTCATTTTCATTGATTTTACCCGAAATTAACTCTGTCACTTATGATTGCAAGTTGTTGCGAGTCAGTGACTGCTTTAGTGTTAAAACATGGTGCTGTATTTTAGGATAGTGTGTTTATAATATCATTTTATGTAGATATCTACATTTATTTAATATTTTTCTTCCGCAGTTTTTATTGAAAATGCAATATTTGATTTCTCAAAACCTGATGTGATAGACAAAAACTGATGCCAGATTTGGAATCAGCACCCCAAAATTACCTTAAAACCGTTGGAATACCTTATTCCAGAAAAGTGTGTTGACCAGTGTTATCAGAGTATTGTTTTTTGTTCGCATTTGACTGCAAGTATTGTGATTAATGTAAACATGATTCCTTGCAAAAGGTGTCAGTTTTGTTGCCAGAAAAAAGGGGAAAAACGCTATTAGTATATTTTGGTACTGGTAAAGGAGACCTCATGATGTAGAACGTGTTGAATGTATCCATCAACACCGCTGGTGTAGTGGTTTCATGGAAGATTCCCATTCTTTCGACCCGGGTTCGATTCCCGGGCGGTGCACGAATGTTGTTTTATAATTATCTTTAGTCCTTTTAAAGACCCCACGTTATAAACACGCACGTAGCCTGGCACATGCTCATTGCACCTAACAAGCACACGTTTGCACAATATTTTAAGTTGTTCTTGAAGCTACATTTGTATCACACTTCCACAAGTTAATTTTGCGCCCATATGCACGTGCACATATGCACATAGACATATATCACCGCAACAACAACAACAACCACTGCCATTTGCCACTAAGTGGTTCTGATGCCATCCCGATGCTGTGCCCGGCTAGGTGCACATGCAGGCCAGCTGAAGTGGTGACGGCTCGTTGCTGGCAGGAGGTCACGGGACAGGCTCAGAGCGAATTGCACGTCGACAACGAGACAGGGCGGAACAATACGAACGAGACAGAGACATGTACACACATAACATACACACAGTATACACACAGCATACACACAATATACACACAGTATACACACAGCATACACACAATGTACACACAGCATACACACAGCATACACACAATGTACACACAGCATACACACAACATACACACAGTATACACACAGTATACACACAGCATACACACAATGTACACACAGCATACACACAGTATACACACAGTATACACACAGTATGCACACAATGTACACACAGTATACACACAGTATACACACAATGTACACATAATATGAAAATAATACAAACGAAACAGTGGGACACAATCCAAACGAGAAAGACAATAGAAACGAGATAGACGATACAAACGAGACACAAACGAGTCAGAGAATACAAACGAGACAGGCAATACGAACAAGACACACAATATCAACGAGTCAAGCAAACCAAACGAGAAATAAAAACAGAGACGACACAGACAACACAAAGTGCAGACGAGACAGAACAATGCAAACGAGACAGCAGAACGTGTGTTGCTGTCCCCATCAGCACCGCTGGTGTAGTGGTATCATGGAAGATTCCCATTCTTTCGACCCGGGTTCGATTCCCGGGCGTTGCAAACATTTATTTTTATTTCATAGTTGTCGGTGTTCCCTTTATAGACCCCTTCCTTTCAACATGCACGTAGCCTGGTACATACGCAGTGTGTAGTAAAACACCCAAGAGCACATTAGGTAAAGTTATTCGTGTAGTTACATTGTAAACTAACAGGTGCCCACTCCACACACAAATACACAGTATACAAGCAAGTACACATTTACACGCGCATGCACCCATCGCAATGTCAATATCTGGCATTCCGCACAGACTCGCGTTGGTTAGACGACCGCGCTGTGCCAGGAGAAGTGCACATCTAGTTGTAAAGACTCGCTGTTGGCGGGAAGTCACGGGACAGGCCCAGGTCCAGAACGAGCGAAACGGAGCCAACGAGACAGAGACGAACAAGTTGAACGAGACAGAACAATGCAGACGATGCAGACAATACTAAGGAGACAGACAATGCCAACAAGACTAACAATACAAAGGAATCAGACACTACAAACGAGACACACGAAACAAAGGAGACAGATAATACAAACGAGTAAAAAACAACAACCTGATGACGACCGCTTGTGTTGCGATCGAAACATCGTGATATTTTTTTATAATTGTTACTTTATTCACATTTTTATTATTTTATTGTTATTATTTTATTTTTTACACAAAAGAGACAAAACAATACAAAGGAGACGGCAGAACATGTTTAGTTTCTACAGACGCACCGCTGGTGTAGTGGTATCATGGAAGATTCCCATTCTTTCGACCCGGGTTCGATTCCCGGGCGGTGCAAGAATGTTCTTTTATAATTATAGTTAGTCCCCACTTTAGAAACACGCACGTGGCCTGGTACAAACTCAGTGTACAGTATAATCACACCATTGAATAATATTTGAAGTTCTTGAAGTACAACTTTACACACATTCTTTTTGCACACATAGGCACGTGTACATGTGCACATAGACATATATCACCGCAACAACAACAACCACTGCCATCTGCAAATAAGCGGCGCTGATGGCATCCCGACGCTGTGCCCGGCTAGGTGCACATGCAGGCCAGCTGAAGTGTTGAAGGCTCGTTGCTGGCAGGAGGTCACGGGACAGGCTCAGAGCGAATTGCACGTCAACAACGCGACAGGGCTAAACAATACGAACGAGACAGAGACATGTACACACATAACATACACACAGTAGACACACAGCATACACACAACATACACACAGTATACACACAGTATACACACAATGTACACACAGTATACACACAGTATACACACAGTATACACACAATGTACACACAACATACACACAGTATACACACAGTATACACACAATGTACACACAACATACACACAGTATACACACAGTATGCACACAACGTACACACAGTATACACACAGTATACACACAATGTACACACAACATACACACAACATACACACAGAATACACACAGCATACACACAATGTACACACAATATGAAAATAATACAAACGAAACTGGGGTAAACAATTCAAACGATTCAAACAATACACTCGAGACAGACAATACAAACGAGACACAATATCAACGAGTCAAGCCAACTAAACGAGAAATAAAAACAGAGACGACACATTTCGATTTAAAGCTTTCGTGACTGCAGGGATTCATCTGTCTCCCCGACAGACCTGGTCTTCACCTGAGGACGGCTGCTTGCGTTGTGGCCGAAACGTCGTGAGAATTATTTTATTGTTTAATTTTTATTATTTTATTACTTCCCTTCTACGTGACTTTACCAAAAGAACCAAGAAGAGACGACACAGACAACACAAAGTACAGACGAGACCAAACAATACAAACGAGACAGCAGAACGTGCGTAGCTGTCCCCATCAGCACCGCTGGTGTAGTGGTATCATGGAAGATTCCCATTCTTTCGACCCGGGTTCGATTCCCGGGCGGTGCAAGGATGTTGTTTTAAAATTCTCGTTAGTCGCATCATTGGACCTCCTTTGCCAGGATCAAAATATAATAAAAGGGGTTTTCCCCTGTTTTCTGGCAACACACCTGAAACATTTTTACAACGAATCATGTGTGCATTAACCACAATACTTGTGGTCATAATGCAAACAAAAAACACACTCTGATAACTTGATGAGGACCACTTGTGTTGCGATCGAAACGTCGTAGTATTTTTGTAATTTTTACTCACTTTATTCTCATTTTAATTATTAAATTATTGTTATCATTTTTTTCCCTATCTACGTGACTTTATCGAAAGAACTATAGAATATGAGTCAGACAATACAAAAGAGACAAAACAATACAAACGAGACAGCAGAACGTGTTTAGATTCCACATCAGCACCGCTGGTGTCGTGGTATCATGGAAGATTCCCATTCTTTCGACCCGGGTTCGATTCCCGGGCGGTGCAAACATGGTTTTATTTTATTTTTGTTGTCGGTATTCCCTTTACCAGCCTCACTTGAAACAGTAAATCTAGCTGTGACGGTCCCACCTGATGACGGAGACTTGTGTTGCCTCCGAAACGTCGTGATTTATTATTTTATTTTGTTTCTATTAATTTAATTTTTTACCTACGTGACTTCACCGAAAAAACTTAAGAGTATGAATCCTTGCAGTCACGAAAGCTTCAAATCTAGAACTTCACAGACCCCTTAATACAAACATGCACGTAGCCTGGCACATACTCATTGTACAGTACAAGCACATGCTTTGTATATTACTATAATATGTTTGTGAAGTTACATTTTAATCACACAGTATACACTCATTATCTTGACACACATCGTATCCACGCACAAAGACATGCGTTGACACGTGCATACACTGAGCAATATCAACGACAGCTCCCACTCATCACCGAGTCGCGTTGA
>NW_027615239.1:0-55000 GCF_965212315.1 Lampetra planeri | reverse complement strand
CCACTTCCGGGCCACTTCCGGGCCACTTCCGGGCCACTTCCGGGCCACTTCCGGGCCACTTCCGGGCCACTTCCGGGCCACTTCCGGGCCACTTCCGGGCCACTTCCGGGCCACTTCCGGGCCACTTCCGGGCCACTTCCGGGCCACTTCCGGGCCACTTCCGGGCCACTTCCGGGCCACTTCCGGGCCACTTCCGGGCCACTTCCGGGCCACTTCCGGGCCACTTCCGGGCCACTTCCGGGCCACTTCCGGGCCACTTCCGGGCCACTTCCGGGCCACTTCCGGGCCACTTCCGGGCCACTTCCGGGCCACTTCCGGGCCACTTCCGGGCCACTTTCGGGCCACTTCCGGGCCACTTCCGGGCCACTTCCGGGCCACTTCGGGCCACTTCCGGGCCACTTCCGGGCCACTTCCGGGCCAACCTTTAAACGCCAACCCTTAAAACACCACCAACCCTTAAACGCCAACGCTTTAAACACAACCTTTAAACGCCAACCGTGAAAACACCACAACCTTTAAATGCCAACCCTTTAAACACAACCTTTAAACGCCAACCGTTAAAACACCACCAACCCTTAAACGCCAACCCTTTAAACACAACCTTTAAACGCCAACCGTTAAAACACCACCAACCTTTAATCGCTAACCCTTTAAACACAACCTTTAAACGCCAACCCTTAAAACACCACCAACCCTTAAACGCCAACCCTTTAAACACAACCTTTAAAACGCCAACCGTTAAAACACCACCAACCCTTAAACGCCAACCCTTTAAACACAACCTTTAAACGCCAACCGTTAAAACACCACCAACCTTTAATCGCTAACCCTTTAAACACAACCTTTAAACGCCAACTTTTAAAACACCACCAACCCTTCAACGCCAACCCTTTAAACACAACCTTTAAACGCCAACCGTTAAAACACCACCAACCCTTAAACGCCAACCCTTTAAACACATCCTTTAAACGCCAACCGTTTAATCACCACCAACCCTTAAACGCCAACGCTTTAAACACAACCTTTAAACGCCAACCGTTTAAACACCACCAACCCTTAAACGCCAACTCTTTAAACACATCCTTTAAACGCCAACCGTTTAATCACCACCAACCCTTAAACGCCAACCCTTTAAACACAACCTTTAAACGCCAACCGTTAAAACACCACCAACCTTTAAACGCCAAACCTTTAAACACAACCTTTAAACGCCAACCGTTAAAACACCACCAACCTTTAAACGCCAACACTTTAAACACAACCTTTAAACGCCAACCCTTGAAACACCACCAACCCTTAAACGCCAACCCTTTAAACACAACCTTTAAACGCCAACCGTTTAAACACCACCAACGTTTAAACGCCAACGCTTTAAACACAACCTTTAAACGCCAACCGTAAAAACACCACCAACCTTTAAATGCCAACCCTTTAAACACAACCTTTAAACGCCAACCGTTTAATCACCACCAACCCTTAAACGCCAACCCTTTAAACACAACCTTTAAACGCCAACCGTTTAAACACCACCAACGTTTAAACGCCAACCCTTTAAACACAACCTTTAAACGCCAACCGTTTAAACACCACCAACCCTTAAACGCCACCATTTAATCACAACCTTTAAACGCCAACCGTTAAAACACCACCAACCCTTAAACGCCAACCCTTTAAACACAACCTTTAAACGCCAACCGTTAAAACACAACCTTTAAACGCCAACCGTTAAAACAGCACAAACCTTTAAACGCCAACACTTTAAACACAACCTTTAAACGCCAACCCTTGAAACACCACCAACCCTTAAACGCCAACCCTTTAAACACAACCTTTAAACGCCAACCGTTTAAACACCACCAACGTTTAAACGCCAACGCTTTAAACACAACCTTTAAACGCCAACCGTAAAAACACCACCAACCTTTAAATGCCAACCCTTTAAACACAACCTTTAAACGCCAACCGTTTAATCACCACCAACCCTTAAACGCCAACCCTTTAAACACAACCTTTAAACGCCAACCGTTTAAACACCACCAACGTTTAAACGCCAACCCTTTAAACACAACCTTTAAACGCCAACCGTTTAAACACCACCAACCCTTAAACGCCACCATTTAATCACATCCTTTAAACGCCAACCGTTTAATCACCACCAAACCTTAAACGCCAACGCTTTTAACACAACCTTTAAACGCCAACCGTTAAAACACCACAAACCTTTAAACGCCAACCCTTTAAACACAACCTTTAAACGCCAACCGTTTAAACACTACCAACCTTTAAACGCCAACGCTTTAAACACAACCTTTAAACGCCAACCGTGAAAACACCACCAAAACGCCAACCGTTTAAAACACCACCAACCCTTAAACGCCAACCCTTTAAACACAACCTTTAAACGCCAACCGTTAAAACACCACCAACCCTTAAACGCCAACCCTTTAAACACAACCTTTAAACGTCAACCGTTAAAACACAACCTTTAAACGCCAACCGTTAAAACAGCACAAACCTTTAAACGCCAACCCTTTAAACACAACCCTTTAAACGCCAACCCTTAAAACACCACCAACCCTTAAACGCCAACCCTTTAAACACAACCTTTAAACGCCAACCGTTTAAACACCACCAACCCTTAAACGCCAACGCTTTTAACACAACCTTTAAACGCCAACCCTTAAAACACCACCAACCCTTAAACGCCAACCCTTTAAACACAACCTTTAAACGCCAACCGTTTAAACACTACCAACCTTTAAACGCCAACGCTTTAAACACAACCTTTAAACGCCAACCTTGAAAACACCACCAACCTTTAAAAGCCAACTGTTAAAACACCACCAACCCTTAAACGCCAACCCTTTAAACACAAACTTTAAACGCCAACCGTTAAAACACCACAAACCTTTAAACGCCAACCCTTTAAACACAACCTTTAAACGCCAAAAGTTAAAACACCACCAACCTTTAAATGCCAACCCTTTAAACACAACCTTTAAACGCCAACCGTTTAATCACCACCAACCCTTAAACGCCAACCCTTTAAACACAACCTTATAAACGCCAACCGTTTAAACACCACCAACGTTTAAAACGCCAACGCTTTAAACACAACCTTTAAACGCCAACCGTTTAAACACCACCAACCCTTAATCGCCAACTCTTTATACACATCCTTTAAACGCCAACCGTTTAATCACCACCAACCCTTAAACGCCAACCCTTTAAAACACAACCTTTAAACGCCAACCGTTAAAACACAACCTTTAAACGCCAACCGTTAAAACACCACAAACCTTTAAACGCCCAACCCTTTAAACACAACCTTTAAACGCCAACCCTTAAAACACCACCAACCCTTAAACGCCAACCCTTTAAACACAACCTTTAAACGCCAACCGTTTAAACACCACCAACCCTTAAACGCCAACGCTTTTAACACAACCTTTAAACGCCAACCCTTAAAACACCACCAACCTTTAAACGCCAACGCTTTAAACACAACCTTTAAACGCCAACCGTGAAAACACCACCAACCTTTAAACGCCAACCGTTTAAAACACCACCAACCCTTAAACGCCAACCCTTTAAACACAACCTTTAAACGCCAACCGTTAAAACACCACCAAACCTTTAAACGCCAACCCTTTAAACACAACCTTTAAACGCCAACCCTTGAAACACCACCAACCCTTAAACGCCAACCCTTTAAACACAACCTTTAAACGCCAACCGTTTAAACACCACCAACGTTTAAACGCCAACCGTTTAAACACCACCAACGTTTAAACGCCAACGCTTTAAACACAACCTTTAAACGCCAACCGTTAAAACACCACCAACCTTTAAATGCCAACCCTTTAAACACAACCTTTAAACGCCAACCGTTTAATCACCACCAACCCTTAAACGCCAACCCTTTAAACACAACCTTTAAACGCCAACCGTTTAAACACCACCAACGTTTAAACGCCAACCCTTTAAACACAACCTTTAAACGCCAACCGTTAAAACACCACCAACCTTTTAACGCCAACCCTTTAAACACAACCTTTAAACGCCAACCGTATAAAACACCACCAACCTTTAAACGCCAACCCTTTAAACACAACCTTTAAACGCCAACCCTTAAAACACCACCAACCCTTAAACGCCAACCCTTTAAACACAACCTTTAAACGCCAACCGTTTAAAACACCACCAACCCTTAAACGCCAACTCTTTAAACACATCCTTTAAACGCCAACCGTTTAATCACCACCAACCCTTAAACGCCAACTCTTTAAACACAACCTTTAAACGCCAACCGTTAAAACACCACCAACCTTTAAACGCCAACCCTTTAAACACAACCTTTAAACGCCAACCGTTAAAACACCACCAACCTTTAAACGCCAACCCTTTAAACACAACCTTTAAACGCCAACCCTTAAATCACCACCAACCCTTAAACGCCAACCCTTTAAACACAACCTTTAAAACGCCAACCGTTTAAACACCACCAACCCTTAAACGCCAACCCTTTAAAACACAATCTTTAAACGCCAATATTTCAACGCAACCATTAAGAGTTGGCGTTTAACGGTTGTGTTTAAATGGTTGTGTTGGCGTTTAAAGGGTTGGCGTTTAAGGGTTGGTGGTGTTTAAAACGGTTGGCGTTTAAAGGTTGTGTTTAAAGGGTTGGCGTTTAAGGGTTGGTGGTGTTTTAACATTTGGCGTTTAAAGGTGGTGTTTAAAAGGTTGGCGTTTAAGGGTTGGTGGTGTTTAAACGGTTGGCGTTTAAAGGTTGTGTTTAAAAGTATGGCGTTTAAGGGTTGGTGGTGTTTTAAACGGTTGGCGTTTAAAGGTTGTGTTTAAAAGGTTGGCGTTTAAGTGTTGGTGGTGTTTAAAGGGTTTGTGTTTAAAGGTTGTTTTTAAAGGGTTGGCGTTTAATGGTTGGTGTTTAAACGGTTGGCATTCAAAGGTTGTGTTGAAAAGGTTGGCGTTAAGGGTTGGTGGTGTTTTAAACGGTTGGCTTTTAAAGGTTGTGTTTAAAGGGTTGGCGGTTAAGGGTTCGTGGTGTTTAAACGGTTGGCGTTTAAAGGTTGTGATTAAATGGTGGCGTTTAAGGGTTGGTTGTGTTTAAACGATTGGCGTTTAAAGGTTGTGTTTAAATGGTGGACGTTTAAGGGTTGTGTTTAAACGGAACCCCGGAGTCCGGAAGTGGCCCGGAAGTGGCCCGAAAGTGGCCCGAAAGTGGCCCGGAAGTGGCCCGGAAGTGGCCCGGAAGTGGCCCGGAAGTGGCCCGGAAGTGGCCCGGAAGTGGCACGGAAGTGGCCCGGAAGTGGCCCGGAAGTGGCCCGGAAGTGGCCCGGAAGTGGCCCGGAAGTGGCCCGGAAGTGGCCCGGAAGAGTGGCCCGGAAGTGGCCCGGAAGTGGCCCGGAAGTGGCCCGGAAGTGGCCCGGAAGTGGCCCGGAAGTGGCCCGGAAGTGGCCCGGAAGTGGCCCGGAAGTGGCCCGGAAGTGGCCCGGAAGTGGCCCGGAAGTGGCCCGGAAGTGGCCCGGAAGTGGCCCGGAAGTGTGCCCGGAAGTGTGCCCGGAAGTGTGCCCGGAAGTGTGCCAGGAAGTGGCCCGGAAGTGTGCCAGGAAGTGGCCCGGAAGTGGCCCGGAAGTGGCCCGGAAGTGTGCCCGGAAGTGGCCCGGAAGTGTGCCCGGAAGTGGCCCGGAAGTGTGCCCGGAAGTGGCCCGGAAGTGTGCCCGGAAGTGGCCCGGAAGTGTCCCGGAAGTGTCCCGGAAGTGTCCGGAAGTGGCCCGGAAGTGGCCCGGAAGTGGCCCGGAAGTGTGCCCGGAAGTGGCCCGGAAGTGGCCCGGAAGTGGCCCGGAAGTGACGTCACTCACCACTCATCACCCAACACAGGAAGTGACGTCACTCATCACTCCACACAGGAAGTGACGTCGCTTACCACTCAACACAGGAAGTGACGTCACTCATCACTCTACACAGGAAGTGACGTCACTCACCACTCATCACCCAACATAGGAAGTGACGTCACTCGTCGCACTACCCAGGAAGTGACGTCACTCACCACTCATCACCCTACACAGGAAGTGACGTCACCCATCACTCTACACAGGAAGTGACGTCACTCACCACTCATCACCCTACACAGGAAGTGACGTCACCCATCACTCTACACAGGAAGTGACGTCACTCATCAGTCTACACAGGAAGTGACGTCACTCACCACTCATCACCCTGCACAGGAAGTGCCGTCACTCATCGCTCTACACAGGAAGTGACGTCGCTTACCACTCAACACAGGAAGTGATGTCACTCATCACTCTACACAGGAAGTGACGTCACTCACAAATCATCACCCTACACAGGAAGTGACGTCACTCACCACTCCACAAAGGAAGTGACGTCACTCATCACTCTACACAGGAAGTGACGTCACTCACCACTCATCAGTCTACACAGGAAGTGACGTCGCTCACCACTCATCACCCTTCACAGGAAGTGACGTCACCCATCACCCTACACAGGAAGTGACGTCACTCAGCACTCAATGCATGAAGTGACGTCACTCAGCACTCCACACAGGAAGTGACGTCAACTCATCACTATTCACCGGAAGTGACGTCACTCATCACCCTACACCGGAAGTGAAGTCACTCATCACTCTACACAGGAAGTGACGTCACTCACCACTCATCACCCTGCAAGGAAGTGACGTCACTCATCGCTCTACACAGGAAGTGACGTCACTTACCACTCCACACAGGAAGTGACGTCAACTCATCACTATTCACCGGAAGTGACGTCACTCGTCACCCTACACCGGAAGTGACGTCACGCATCACTCTACACAGGAAGTGACGTCACTCACCACTCCACACAGGAAGTGACGTCGCTCACCAATCATCACCCTACACAGGAAGTGACGTCACTCACCACTCCACACAGGAAGTGACGTCACTCATCACTCTACACAGGAAGTGACGTCACTCACCACTCATCAGTCTACACAGGAAGTGACGTCACTCACCACGCATCACCCTACACAGGAAGTGACGTCATCAATCACCCTATACAGGAAGTGACGTCACTCACCACTCCACACAGGAAGTGACGTCACTCATCACTCCACACAGGAAGTGACGTCGCTCACCACTCAACACAGGAAGTGACGTCACTCATCACTCTGCACAGGAAGTGACGTCACTCACCACTCATCGGTCTACAGAGAAAGTGACGTCACTCACCACTCATCACCCTACACAGGAAGTGACGTCACTCATCACCCTACACATGAAGTGACGTCACTCACCACTCCACACAGGAAGTGACGTCACTCATCACTCCACACAGGAAGTGACGTCGCTCACCACTCCACACAGGAAGTGACGTCGCTCACCACTCAACACAGGAAGTGACGTCGCTTACCACTCAACACAGGAAGTGACGTCACTCATCACTCTACACAGGAAGTGACGTCACCAATCACCCTACACATGAAGTGACGTCACTCACCACTCCACACAGGAAGTGACGTCACTCACCACTCATCAGTCTACGCAGAAAGTGACGTCACTCACCACTCATCACCCTACACAGGAAGTGACGTCACCAATCACCCTACACAGGAAGTGACGTCACTCACCACTCCACACAGGAAGTAACGTCACTCATCACTCCACACAGGAAGTGACGTCGCTCACCACTCAACACAGAAAGTGACGTCACTCACCACTCATCACCCTACACAGGAAGTGACGTCACTCACCACTCATCAGTCTACACAGAAAGTGACGTCACTCACCACTCATCACCCTACACAGGAAGTGACGTCACTCACCACTCATCACCCTACACAGGAAGTGACGTCACCAATCACCCTACACAGGAAGTGACGTCACTCACCAGTCCACACAGCAAGTGACATCACTCATCACTCCACACAGGAAGTGACGTCACTCACCACTCATCAGTCTACACAGAAAGTGTCGCCACTCACCACTCCACACAGGAAGTGACGTCACTCATCACCCTACACAGGAAGTGACGTCACTCACCACTCCACACAGGAAGTGACGTCGCTCACCACTCATCACCCAACATAGGAAGTGACGTCACTCATCACTCTACCCAGGAAGAGACTTCACTCACACACTCATCACCCTACACACAGGAAGTGACGTCACTCACAACTCCACACAGGAAGTGACGTCACTCATCACTCCACACAGGAAGAGACGTCACTCACCGCTCCACACAGAAAGTGACGTCACTCGTCACCCTACACCGGAAGTGACATCACTCATCACTCTACACAGGAAGTGATGTCACTCACCACTCTACACAGGAAGTGACGTCACTCATCACTCTACACAGAAAGTGACGTCACTCACCACTCATCACCCTACACAGAAAGTGACGTCGCTTACCACTCAACACAGGAAGTGACGTCACTCACCACTCCACACATGAAGTGACGTCACTCATCACCCTATACAGGAAGTGACGTCACTCACCACTCCACACAGGAAGTGACGTCGCTCACCACTCATCACCCAACATAGGAAGTGACGTCACTCATCACTCTACCCAGGAAGAGACTTCACTCACACACTCATCACCCTACACACAGGAAGTGACGTCACTCACAACTCCACACAGGAAGTGACGTCACTCATCACTCCACACAGGAAGAGACGTCACTCACCGCTCCACACAGAAAGTGACGTCACTCGACACCCTACACCGGAAGTGACATCACTCATCACTCTACACAGGAAGTGATGTCACTCACCACTCTACACAGGAAGTGACGTCACTCATCACTCTACACAGAAAGTGACGTCACTCACCACTCATCACCCTACACAGAAAGTGACGTCGCTTACCACTCAACACAGGAAGTGACGTCACTCACCACTCCACACATGAAGTGACGTCACTCATCACCCTATACAGGAAGTGACGTCACTCACCACTCCACACAGGAAGTGACGTCGCTCACCACTCATCACCCAACATAGGAAGTGACGTCACTCATCACTCTACCCAGGAAGAGACTTCACTCACACACTCATCACCCTACACACAGGAAGTGACGTCACTCACAACTCCACACAGGAAGTGACGTCACTCATCACTCCACACAGGAAGAGACGTCACTCACCGCTCCACACAGAAAGTGACGTCACTCGACACCCTACACCGGAAGTGACATCACTCATCACTCTACACAGGAAGTGATGTCACTCACCACTCTACACAGGAAGTGACGTCACTCATCACTCTGCACAGAAAGTGACGTCACTCACCACTCATCACCCTACACAGAAAGTGACGTCGCTTACCACTCAACACAGGAAGTGACATCACTCACCACTCCACACAGGAAGTGACGTCGTTTACCACTCTACACAGGAAGTGACGTCACTCACCACTCATCACCCAACATAGGAAGTGACGTCACTCGTCGCACTACCCAGGAAGTGACGTCACTCACCACTCATCACCCTACACAGGAAGTGACGTCACCCATCACCCTACACAGGAAGTGACGTCACTCAGCACTCAATGCAGGAAGTGACGTCACTCAGCACTCCACACAGGAAGTGACGTCAACTCATCACTATTCACCGGAAGTGACGTCACTCATCACCCTACACCGGAAGTGAAGTCACTCATCACTCTACACAGGAAGTGACGTCACTCACCACTCATCACCCTACGCACAGGAAGTGACGTCACTCATCACTCTACACAGGAAGTGACGTCACTCATCAGTCTACACAGGAAGTGACGTCACTCACCACTCATCACCCTGCACAGGAAGTGACGTCACTCATCGCTCTACACAGGAAGTGACGTCGCTTACCACTCAACACAGGAAGTGATGTCACTCATCACTCTACACAGATAGTGACGTCACTCACAAATCATCACCCTACACAGGAAGTGACGTCACTCACCACTCCACACAGGAAGTGACGTCACTCATCACTCATCAGTCTACACAGGAAGTGACGTCGCTCACCACTCATCACCCTTCACAGGAAGTGACGTCACCCATCACTCTACACAGGAAGTGACGTCACTCACCACTCATCACCCTACACAGGAAGTGACGTCACCCATCACTCTACACAGGAAGTGACGTCACTCATCAGTCTACACAGGAAGTGACGTCACTCACCACTCATCACCCTGCACAGGAAGTGCCGTCACTCATCGCTCTACACAGGAAGTGACGTCGCTTACCACTCAACACAGGAAGTGATGTCACTCATCACTCTACACAGGAAGTGACGTCACTCACAAATCATCACCCTACACAGGAAGTGACGTCACTCACCACTCCACAAAGGAAGTGACGTCACTCATCACTCTACACAGGAAGTGACGTCACTCACCACTCATCAGTCTACACAGGAAGTGACGTCGCTCACCACTCATCACCCTTCACAGGAAGTGACGTCACCCATCACCCTACACAGGAAGTGACGTCACTCAGCACTCAATGCATGAAGTGACGTCACTCAGCACTCCACACAGGAAGTGACGTCAACTCATCACTATTCACCGGAAGTGACGTCACTCATCACCCTACACCGGAAGTGAAGTCACTCATCACTCTACACAGGAAGTGACGTCACTCACCACTCATCACCCTGCAAGGAAGTGACGTCACTCATCGCTCTACACAGGAAGTGACGTCACTTACCACTCCACACAGGAAGTGACGTCAACTCATCACTATTCACCGGAAGTGACGTCACTCGTCACCCTACACCGGAAGTGACGTCACGCATCACTCTACACAGGAAGTGACGTCACTCACCACTCCACACAGGAAGTGACGTCGCTCACCAATCATCACCCTACACAGGAAGTGACGTCACTCACCACTCCACACAGGAAGTGACGTCACTCATCACTCTACACAGGAAGTGACGTCACTCACCACTCATCAGTCTACACAGGAAGTGACGTCACTCACCACGCATCACCCTACACAGGAAGTGACGTCATCAATCACCCTATACAGGAAGTGACGTCACTCACCACTCCACACAGGAAGTGACGTCACTCACCACTCAACACAGGAAGTGACGTCGCTTACCACTCAACACAGGAAGTGACGTCACTCATCACTCTACACAGGAAGTGACGTCACCAATCACCCTACACATGAAGTGACGTCACTCACCACTCCACACAGGAAGTGACGTCACTCACCACTCATCAGTCTACGCAGAAAGTGACGTCACTCACCACTCATCACCCTACACAGGAAGTGACGTCACCAATCACCCTACACAGGAAGTGACGTCACTCACCACTCCACACAGGAAGTAACGTCACTCATCACTCCACACAGGAAGTGACGTCGCTCACCACTCAACACAGAAAGTGACGTCACTCACCACTCATCACCCTACACAGGAAGTGACGTCACTCACCACTCATCAGTCTACACAGAAAGTGACGTCACTCACCACTCATCACCCTACACAGGAAGTGACGTCACTCACCACTCATCACCCTACACAGGAAGTGACGTCACCAATCACCCTACACAGGAAGTGACGTCACTCACCACTCCACACAGCAAGTGACATCACTCATCACTCCACACAGGAAGTGACGTCACTCACCACTCATCAGTCTACACAGAAAGTGTCGCCACTCACCACTCCACACAGGAAGTGACGTCACTCATCACCCTACACAGGAAGTGACGTCACTCACCACTCCACACAGGAAGTGACGTCGCTCACCACTCATCACCCAACATAGGAAGTGACGTCACTCATCACTCTACCCAGGAAGAGACTTCACTCACACACTCATCACCCTACACACAGGAAGTGACGTCACTCACAACTCCACACAGGAAGTGACGTCACTCATCACTCCACACAGGAAGAGACGTCACTCACCGCTCCACACAGAAAGTGACGTCACTCGTCACCCTACACCGGAAGTGACATCACTCATCACTCTACACAGGAAGTGATGTCACTCACCACTCTACACAGGAAGTGACGTCACTCATCACTCTACACAGAAAGTGACGTCACTCACCACTCATCACCCTACACAGAAAGTGACGTCGCTTACCACTCAACACAGGAAGTGACGTCACTCACCACTCCACACATGAAGTGACGTCACTCATCACCCTATACAGGAAGTGACGTCACTCACCACTCCACACAGGAAGTGACGTCGCTCACCACTCATCACCCAACATAGGAAGTGACGTCACTCATCACTCTACCCAGGAAGAGACTTCACTCACACACTCATCACCCTACACACAGGAAGTGACGTCACTCACAACTCCACACAGGAAGTGACGTCACTCATCACTCCACACAGGAAGAGACGTCACTCACCGCTCCACACAGAAAGTGACGTCACTCGACACCCTACACCGGAAGTGACATCACTCATCACTCTACACAGGAAGTGATGTCACTCACCACTCTACACAGGAAGTGACGTCACTCATCACTCTACACAGAAAGTGACGTCACTCACCACTCATCACCCTACACAGAAAGTGACGTCGCTTACCACTCAACACAGGAAGTGACGTCACTCACCACTCCACACATGAAGTGACGTCACTCATCACTCCACACAGGAAGTGACGTCGCTTACCACTCTACACAGGAAGTGACGTCACTCACCACTCATCACCCAACATAGGAAGTGACGTCACTCGTCGCACTACCCAGGAAGTGACGTCACTCACCACTCATCACCCTACACAGGAAGTGACGTCACCCATCACCCTACACAGGAAGTGACGTCACTCAGCACTCAATGCAGGAAGTGACGTCACTCAGCACTCCACACAGGAAGTGACGTCAACTCATCACTATTCACCGGAAGTGACGTCACTCATCACCCTACACCGGAAGTGAAGTCACTCATCACTCTACACAGGAAGTGACGTCACTCACCACTCATCACCCTGCAAGGAAGTGACGTCACTCATCGCTCTACACAGGAAGTGACGTCACTCACCACTCCACACAGGAAGTGACGTCAACTCATCACTATTCACCGGAAGTGACGTCACTCGTCACCCTACACCGGAAGTGACGTCACGCATCACTCTACACAGGAAGTGACGTTACTCACCACTCATCACCATACACCGGAAGTGACGTCCCTCACCACCCTACACCGGAAGTGACGTCACCCATCACTCTACACAGGAAGTGACGTCACTCACCACTCCACACAGGAAGTGACGTCGCTCACCAATCATCACCCTACACAGGAAGTGACGTCACTCACCACTCCACACAGGAAGTGACGTCACTCATCACTATACACAGGAAGTGACGTCACTCACCACTCATCAGTCTACACAGGAAGTGACGTCACTCACCACTCATCACCCTACACAGGAAGTGACGTCATCAATCACCCTACACAGGAAGTGACGTCACTCACCACTCCACACAGGAAGTGACGTCACTCATCACTCCACACAGGAAGTGACGTCGCTCACCACTCAACACAGGAAGTGACGTCACTCATCACTCATCGGTCTACAGAGAAAGTGACGTCACTCACCACTCATCACCCTACACAGGAAGTGACGTCACTCATCACCCTACACATGAAGTGACGTCACTCACCACTCCACACAGGAAGTGACGTCACTCATCACTCCACACAGGAAGTGACGTCGCTCACCACTCCACACAGGAAGTGACGTCGCTCACCACTCAACACAGGAAGTGACGTCGCTTACCACTCAACACAGGAAGTGACGTCACTCATCACTCTACACAGGAAGTGACGTCACCAATCACCCTACACATGAAGTGACGTCACTCACCACTCCACACAGGAAGTGACGTCACTCACCACTCATCAGTCTACGCAGAAAGTGACGTCACTCACCACTCATCACCCTACACAGGAAGTGACGTCACCAATCACCCTACACAGGCAGTGACGTCACTCACCACTCCACACAGGAAGTAACGTCACTCATCACTCCACACAGGAAATGACGTCGCTCACCACTCAACACAGAAAGTGACGTCACTCACCACTCATCACCCTACACAGGAAGTGACGTCACTCACCACTCATCAGTCTACACAGGAAGTGACGTCACCAATCACCCTACACAGGAAGTGACGTCACTCACCACTCCACACAGCAAGTGACATCACTCATCACTCCACACAGGAAGTGACGTCACTCACCACTCATCAGTCTACACAGAAAGTGACGTCACTCACCACTCATCACCCTACACAGGAAGTGACGCCACTCACCACTCCACACAGGAAGTGACGTCACTCATCACCCTACACAGGAAGTGACGTCACTCATCACCCTACACAGGAAGTGACGTCACTCACCACTCCACACAGCAAGTGACATCACTCATCACTCCACACAGGAAGTGACGTCAATCACCACTCATCAGTCTACACAGAAAGTGACGTCACTCACCACTCATCACCCTACACAGGAAGTGACGCCACTCACCACTCCACACAGGAAGTGACGTCACTCATCACCCTACACAGGAAGTGACGTCACTCACCACTCCACACAGGAAGTGACGTCACTCATCACTCTACACAGGAAGTGACGTCGCTCACCACTCATCACCCAACATAGGAAGTGACGTCACTCATCACTCTACCCAGGAAGAGACTTCACTCACACACTCATCACCCTACACACACGAAGTGACGTCACTCACCACTCCACACAGGAAGTGACGTCACTCACCACTCTACACAGGAAGTGACGTCACTCATCACTCTACACAGAAAGTGACGTCACTCACCACTCATCACCCTACACAGGAAGTGACGTCACCAATCACCCTACACAGAAAGTGACGTCACCACTCACCACTCCACACAGGAAGTGACGTCAACTCATCACTATTCACCGGAAGTGACGTCACTCGTCACCCTACACCGGAAGTGACGTCACGCATCACTCTACACAGGAAGTGACGTTACTCACCACTCATCACCATACACCGGAAGTGACGTCCCTCACCACCCTACACCGGAAGTGACGTCACCCATCACTCTACACAGGAAGTGACGTCACTCACCACTCCACACAGGAAGTGACGTCGCTCACCAATCATCACCCTACACAGGAAGTGACGTCACTCACCACTCCACACAGGAAGTGACGTCACTCATCACTCTACCCAGGAAGAGACGTCACTCACCACTCATCACCCTACACACAGGAAGTGACGTCACTCACCACTCCACACAGGAAGTGACGTCACTCATCACTCCACACAGGAAGTGACGTCACTCACCACTCTACACAGGAAGTGACGTCACTCACCGCTCCACACAGAAAGTGACGTCACTCGTCACCCTACACCGGAAGTGACGTCACTCATCACTCTACACAGGAAGTGATGTCACTCACCACTCTACACAGGAAGTGACGTCACTCATCACTCTACACAGGAAGTGACGTCACTCACCACTCATCGGTCTACAGAGAAAGTGACGTCACTCACCACTCATCACCCTACACAGGAAGTGACGTCACTCATCACTCATCACCCTACACAGGAAGTGACGTCATCAATCACCCTACACAGGAAGTGACGTCACTCACCACTCCACACAGGAAGTGACGTCACTCATCACTCTACACAGGAAGTGACGTCACTCACCACTCATCGGTCTACAGAGAAAGTGACGTCACTCACCACTCATCACCCTACACAGGAAGTGACGTCACTCATCACCCTACACATGAAGTGACGTCACTCACCACTCCACACAGGAAGTGACGTCACTCATCACTCCACACAGGAAGTGATGTCGCTCACCACTCAACACAGGAAGTGACGTCGCTTACCACTCAACACAGGAAGTGACGTCACTCATCACTCTACACAGGAAGTGACGTCACCAATCACCCTACACATGAAGTGACGTCACTCACCACTCCACACAGGAAGTGACGTCACTCACCACTCATCAGTCTACGCAGAAAGTGACGTCACTCACCACTCATCACCCTACACAGGAAGTGACGTCACCAATCACCCTACACAGGAAGTGACGTCACTCACCACTCCACACAGGAAGTAACGTCACTCATCACTCCACACAGGAAGTGACGTCGCTCACCACTCAACACAGAAAGTGACGTCACTCACCACTCATCACCCTACACAGGAAGTGACGTCACTCACCACTCATCAGTCTACACAGGAAGTGACGTCACCAATCACCCTACACAGGAAGTGACGTCACTCAGCACTCCACACAGCAAGTGACATCACTCATCACTCCACACAGGAAGTGACGTCACTCACCACTCATCAGTCTACACAGAAAGTGACGTCACTCACCACTCATCACCCTACACAGGAAGTGACGCCACTCACCACTCCACACAGGAAGTGACGTCACTCATCACCCTACACAGGAAGTGACGTCACTCACCACTCCACACAGGAAGTGACGTCACTCATCACTCTACACAGGAAGTGACGTCGCTCACCACTCATCACCCAACATAGGAAGTGACGTCACTCATCACTCTACCCAGGAAGAGACTTCACTCACACACTCATCACCCTACACACACGAAGTGACGTCACTCACCACTCCACACAGGAAGTGACGTCACTCACCACTCTACACAGGAAGTGACGTCACTCATCACTCTACACAGAAAGTGACGTCACTCACCACTCATCACCCTACACAGGAAGTGACGTCACCAATCACCCTACACAGGAAGTGACGTCACTCACCACTCCACACAGGAAGTGACGTCACTCATCACTCCACAAAGGAAGTGACGACGCTCACCACTCAACACAGGAAGTGACGTCACTCATCACTCTACACAGGAAGTGACGTCACTCACCACTCATCAGTCTACACAGAAAGTGACGTCACTCACCACTCATCACCCTACACAGGAAGTGACGCCACTCACCACTCCACACAGGAAGTGACGTCACTCATCACCCTACACAGGAAGTGACGTCACTCACCACTCCACACAGGAAGTGACGTCACTCATCACTCTACACAGGAAGTGACGTCGCTCACCACTCATCACCCAACATAGGAAGTGACGTCACTCATCACTCTACCCAGGAAGAGACGTAACTCACCACTCATCACCCTACACACAGGAAGTGACGTCACTCACCACTCCACACAGGAAGTGACGTCACTCATCACTCCACACAGGAAGTGACGTCACTCACCACTCTACACAGGAAGTGACGTCACTCACCGCTCCACACAGAAAGTGACGTCACTCACCGCTCCACACAGAAAGTGACGTCACTCGTCACCCTACACCGGAAGTGACGTCACTCGTCACCCTACACCGGAAGTGACGTCACTCATCACTCTACACAGGAAGTGATGTCACTCACCACTCTACACAGGAAGTGATGTCACTCATCACTCTACACAGGAAGTGACGTCACTCACAAATCATCACCCTACACAGGAAGTGACGTCACTCACCACTCCACAAAGGAAGTGACGTCACTCATCACTCTACACAGGAAGTGACGTCACTCACCACTCATCAGTCTACACAGGAAGTGACGTCGCTCACCACTCATCACCCTTCACAGGAAGTGACGTCACCCATCACCCTACACAGGAAGTGACGTCACTCACCACTCCACACAGGAAGTGACGTCACTCATCACTCCACACAGGAAGTGACGTCGCTCACCACTCAACACAGGAAGTGACGTCACTCATCACTCATCGGTCTACAGAGAAAGTGACGTCACTCACCACTCATCACCCTACACAGGAAGTGACGTCACTCATCACCCTACACATGAAGTGACGTCACTCACCACTCCACACAGGAAGTGACGTCACTCATCACTCCACACAGGAAGTGACGTCGCTCACCACTCCACACAGGAAGTGACGTCGCTCACCACTCAACACAGGAAGTGACGTCGCTTACCACTCAACACAGGAAGTGACGTCACTCATCACTCTACACAGGAAGTGACGTCACCAATCACCCTACACATGAAGTGACGTCACTCACCACTCCACACAGGAAGTGACGTCACTCACCACTCATCAGTCTACGCAGAAAGTGACGTCACTCACCACTCATCACCCTACACAGGAAGTGACGTCACCAATCACCCTACACAGGCAGTGACGTCACTCACCACTCCACACAGGAAGTAACGTCACTCATCACTCCACACAGGAAATGACGTCGCTCACCACTCAACACAGAAAGTGACGTCACTCACCACTCATCACCCTACACAGGAAGTGACGTCACTCACCACTCATCAGTCTACACAGGAAGTGACGTCACCAATCACCCTACACAGGAAGTGACGTCACTCACCACTCCACACAGCAAGTGACATCACTCATCACTCCACACAGGAAGTGACGTCACTCACCACTCATCAGTCTACACAGAAAGTGACGTCACTCACCACTCATCACCCTACACAGGAAGTGACGCCACTCACCACTCCACACAGGAAGTGACGTCACTCATCACCCTACACAGGAAGTGACGTCACTCATCACCCTACACAGGAAGTGACGTCACTCACCACTCCACACAGCAAGTGACATCACTCATCACTCCACACAGGAAGTGACGTCAATCACCACTCATCAGTCTACACAGAAAGTGACGTCACTCACCACTCATCACCCTACACAGGAAGTGACGCCACTCACCACTCCACACAGGAAGTGACGTCACTCATCACCCTACACAGGAAGTGACGTCACTCACCACTCCACACAGGAAGTGACGTCACTCATCACTCTACACAGGAAGTGACGTCGCTCACCACTCATCACCCAACATAGGAAGTGACGTCACTCATCACTCTACCCAGGAAGAGACTTCACTCACACACTCATCACCCTACACACACGAAGTGACGTCACTCACCACTCCACACAGGAAGTGACGTCACTCACCACTCTACACAGGAAGTGACGTCACTCATCACTCTACACAGAAAGTGACGTCACTCACCACTCATCACCCTACACAGGAAGTGACGTCACCAATCACCCTACACAGAAAGTGACGTCACCACTCACCACTCCACACAGGAAGTGACGTCAACTCATCACTATTCACCGGAAGTGACGTCACTCGTCACCCTACACCGGAAGTGACGTCACGCATCACTCTACACAGGAAGTGACGTTACTCACCACTCATCACCATACACCGGAAGTGACGTCCCTCACCACCCTACACCGGAAGTGACGTCACCCATCACTCTACACAGGAAGTGACGTCACTCACCACTCCACACAGGAAGTGACGTCGCTCACCAATCATCACCCTACACAGGAAGTGACGTCACTCACCACTCCACACAGGAAGTGACGTCACTCATCACTCTACCCAGGAAGAGACGTCACTCACCACTCATCACCCTACACACAGGAAGTGACGTCACTCACCACTCCACACAGGAAGTGACGTCACTCATCACTCCACACAGGAAGTGACGTCACTCACCACTCTACACAGGAAGTGACGTCACTCACCGCTCCACACAGAAAGTGACGTCACTCGTCACCCTACACCGGAAGTGACGTCACTCATCACTCTACACAGGAAGTGATGTCACTCACCACTCTACACAGGAAGTGACGTCACTCATCACTCTACACAGGAAGTGACGTCACTCACCACTCATCGGTCTACAGAGAAAGTGACGTCACTCACCACTCATCACCCTACACAGGAAGTGACGTCACTCATCACTCATCACCCTACACAGGAAGTGACGTCATCAATCACCCTACACAGGAAGTGACGTCACTCACCACTCCACACAGGAAGTGACGTCACTCATCACTCTACACAGGAAGTGACGTCACTCACCACTCATCGGTCTACAGAGAAAGTGACGTCACTCACCACTCATCACCCTACACAGGAAGTGACGTCACTCATCACCCTACACATGAAGTGACGTCACTCACCACTCCACACAGGAAGTGACGTCACTCATCACTCCACACAGGAAGTGATGTCGCTCACCACTCAACACAGGAAGTGACGTCGCTTACCACTCAACACAGGAAGTGACGTCACTCATCACTCTACACAGGAAGTGACGTCACCAATCACCCTACACATGAAGTGACGTCACTCACCACTCCACACAGGAAGTGACGTCACTCACCACTCATCAGTCTACGCAGAAAGTGACGTCACTCACCACTCATCACCCTACACAGGAAGTGACGTCACCAATCACCCTACACAGGAAGTGACGTCACTCACCACTCCACACAGGAAGTAACGTCACTCATCACTCCACACAGGAAGTGACGTCGCTCACCACTCAACACAGAAAGTGACGTCACTCACCACTCATCACCCTACACAGGAAGTGACGTCACTCACCACTCATCAGTCTACACAGGAAGTGACGTCACCAATCACCCTACACAGGAAGTGACGTCACTCAGCACTCCACACAGCAAGTGACATCACTCATCACTCCACACAGGAAGTGACGTCACTCACCACTCATCAGTCTACACAGAAAGTGACGTCACTCACCACTCATCACCCTACACAGGAAGTGACGCCACTCACCACTCCACACAGGAAGTGACGTCACTCATCACCCTACACAGGAAGTGACGTCACTCACCACTCCACACAGGAAGTGACGTCACTCATCACTCTACACAGGAAGTGACGTCGCTCACCACTCATCACCCAACATAGGAAGTGACGTCACTCATCACTCTACCCAGGAAGAGACTTCACTCACACACTCATCACCCTACACACACGAAGTGACGTCACTCACCACTCCACACAGGAAGTGACGTCACTCACCACTCTACACAGGAAGTGACGTCACTCATCACTCTACACAGAAAGTGACGTCACTCACCACTCATCACCCTACACAGGAAGTGACGTCACCAATCACCCTACACAGGAAGTGACGTCACTCACCACTCCACACAGGAAGTGACGTCACTCATCACTCCACAAAGGAAGTGACGACGCTCACCACTCAACACAGGAAGTGACGTCACTCATCACTCTACACAGGAAGTGACGTCACTCACCACTCATCAGTCTACACAGAAAGTGACGTCACTCACCACTCATCACCCTACACAGGAAGTGACGCCACTCACCACTCCACACAGGAAGTGACGTCACTCATCACCCTACACAGGAAGTGACGTCACTCACCACTCCACACAGGAAGTGACGTCACTCATCACTCTACACAGGAAGTGACGTCGCTCACCACTCATCACCCAACATAGGAAGTGACGTCACTCATCACTCTACCCAGGAAGAGACGTAACTCACCACTCATCACCCTACACACAGGAAGTGACGTCACTCACCACTCCACACAGGAAGTGACGTCACTCATCACTCCACACAGGAAGTGACGTCACTCACCACTCTACACAGGAAGTGACGTCACTCACCGCTCCACACAGAAAGTGACGTCACTCACCGCTCCACACAGAAAGTGACGTCACTCGTCACCCTACACCGGAAGTGACGTCACTCGTCACCCTACACCGGAAGTGACGTCACTCATCACTCTACACAGGAAGTGATGTCACTCACCACTCTACACAGGAAGTGATGTCACTCATCACTCTACACAGGAAGTGACGTCACTCACAAATCATCACCCTACACAGGAAGTGACGTCACTCACCACTCCACAAAGGAAGTGACGTCACTCATCACTCTACACAGGAAGTGACGTCACTCACCACTCATCAGTCTACACAGGAAGTGACGTCGCTCACCACTCATCACCCTTCACAGGAAGTGACGTCACCCATCACCCTACACAGGAAGTGACGTCACTCAGCACTCAATGCATGAAGTGACGTCACTCAGCACTCCACACAGGAAGTGACGTCAACTCATCACTATTCACCGGAAGTGACGTCACTCATCACCCTACACCGGAAGTGAAGTCACTCATCACTCCACACAGGAAGTGACGTCAACTCATCACTATTCACCGGAAGTGACGTCACTCGTCACCCTACACCGGAAGTGACGTCACGCATCACTCTACACAGGAAGTGACGTCACTCACCACTCCACACAGGAAGTGACGTCGCTCACCAATCATCACCCTACACAGGAAGTGACGTCACTCACCACTCCACACAGGAAGTGACGTCACTCATCACTATACACAGGAAGTGACGTCACTCACCACTCATCAGTCTACACAGGAAGTGACGTCACTCACCACTCATCACCCTACACAGGAAGTGACGTCATCAATCACCCTACACAGGAAGTGACGTCACTCACCACTCCACACAGGAAGTGACGTCACTCATCACTCCACACAGGAAGTGACGTCGCTCACCACTCAACACAGGAAGTGACGTCACTCATCACTCATCGGTCTACAGAGAAAGTGACGTCACTCACCACTCATCACCCTACACAGGAAGTGACGTCACTCATCACCCTACACATGAAGTGACGTCACTCACCACTCCACACAGGAAGTGACGTCACTCATCACTCCACACAGGAAGTGACGTCGCTCACCACTCCACACAGGAAGTGACGTCGCTCACCACTCAACACAGGAAGTGACGTCGCTTACCACTCAACACAGGAAGTGACGTCACTCATCACTCTACACAGGAAGTGACGTCACCAATCACCCTACACGTGAAGTGACGTCACTCACCACTCCACACAGGAAGTGACGTCACTCACCACTCATCAGTCTACGCAGAAAGTGACGTCACTCACCACTCATCACCCTACACAGGAAGTGACGTCACCAATCACCCTACACAGGAAGTGACGTCACTCACCACTCCACACAGGAAGTAACGTCACTCATCACTCCACACAGGAAATGACGTCGCACACCACTCAACACAGAAAGTGACGTCACTCACCACTCATCACCCTACACAGGAAGTGACGTCACTCACCACTCATCAGTCTACACAGGAAGTGACGTCACCAACCACCCTACACAGGAAGTGACGTCACTCACCACTCCACACAGCAAGTGACATCACTCATCACTCCACACAGGAAGTGACGTCACTCACCACTCATCAGTCTACACAGAAAGTGACGTCACTCACCACTCATCACCCTACACAGGAAGTGACACCACTCACCACTCCACACAGGAAGTGACGTCACTCATCACCCTACACAGGAAGTGACGTCACTCACCACTCCATACAGGAAGTGACGTCACTCAAAACTCTACACAGGAAGTGACGTCGCTCACCACTCATCACCCAACATAGGAAGTGACGTCACTCATCACTCTACCCAGGAAGAGACTTCACTCACACACTCATCACCCTACACACACGAAGTGACGTCACTCACCACTCCACACAGGAAGTGACGTCACTCACCACTCTACACAGGAAGTGACGTCACTCATCACTCTACACAGAAAGTGACGTCACTCACCACTCATCACCCTACACAGGAAGTGACGTCACCAATCACCCTACACAGAAAGTGACGTCACTCACCACTCACCACTCCACACAGGAAGTGACGTCAACTCATCACTATTCACCGGAAGTGACGTCACTCGTCACCCTACACCGGAAGTGACGTCACGCATCACTCTACACAGGAAGTGACGTTACTCACCACTCATCACCATACACCGGAAGTGACGTCCCTCACCACCCTACACCGGAAGTGACGTCACCCATCACTCTACACAGGAAGTGACGTCACTCACCACTCCACACAGGAAGTGACGTCGCTCACCAATCATCACCCTACACAGGAAGTGACGTCACTCACCACTCCACACAGGAAGTGACGTCACTCATCACTCTACCCAGGAAGAGACGTCACTCACCACTCATCACCCTACACACAGGAAGTGACGTCACTCACCACTCCACACAGGAAGTGACGTCACTCATCACTCCACACAGGAAGTGACGTCACTCACCACTCTACACAGGAAGTGACGTCACTCACCGCTCCACACAGAAAGTGACGTCACTCGTCACCCTACACCGGAAGTGACGTCACTCATCACTCTACACAGGAAGTGATGTCACTCACCACTCTACACAGGAAGTGACGTCACTCATCACTCTACACAGGAAGTGACGTCACTCACCACTCATCGGTCTACAGAGAAAGTGACGTCACTCACCACTCATCACCCTACACAGGAAGTGACGTCACTCATCACTCATCACCCTACACAGGAAGTGACGTCATCAATCACCCTACACAGGAAGTGACGTCACTCACCACTCCACACAGGAAGTGACGTCACTCATCACTCCACACAGGAAGTGACGTCACTCATCACCCTACACATGAAGTGACGTCACTCACCACTCCACACAGGAAGTGACGTCACTCATCACTCCACACAGGAAGTGATGTCGCTCACCACTCAACACAGGAAGTGACGTCGCTTACCACTCATCACTATACACCGGAAGTGACGTCCCTCATCACCCTACACCGGAAGTGACGTCACCCATCACTCTACACAGGAAGTGACGTCACTCACCACTATACACCGGAAGTGACGTCCCTCATCACCCTACACCGAAGTGACGTTACCCATCACTCTACACAGGAAGTGACGTCACTCACCACTACACACAGGAAGTGACGTCGCTCACCACTCATCACTATACACCGGAAGTGACGTCCCTCATCACCCTACACCGAAGTGACGTCACCCATCACTCCACACAGGAAGTGACGTCACTCATCACTCCACAGGAAGTGACGTCACTCACCACTCCACACAGGAAGTGACGTCACTCACCACTCATCACCCAGGAAGAGACGTCACTCACCACTCATCAGTATACACAGGAAGTGACGTCACTCACCACTCATCACCCTACACTGGAAGTGACGTCACCCATCACCCTACACAGGAAGTGACGTCACTCATCACCCTGCACCGGAAGTGACGTCACTCACCACTCCACACCAGAAGTGACGTCACTCACCACTCATCACTATACACCGGAAGTGACGTCCCTCATCACCCTACACCGGAAGTGACGTAAACCATCACACTACACAGGAAGTGACGTCACTCACCACTACACACCGGAAGTGACATCCCTCATCACCCTACACCGGAAGTGACGTCACCCATCACTCTACACAGGAAGTGACGTCACTCACCACTCATCACTATACACCGGAAGTGACGTCCCTCATCACCCTACACCGGAAGTGACGTCACCCATCACTCTACACAGGAAGTGACGTCACTCACCACCCAACATAGGAAGTGATGTCACTCACTCCACACAGGAGGTGACATCAGTCATCACTCCACACAGGAAGTGACGTCGCTCACCACTCATCACCCTGCACAGGAAGTGACGACACTCATCACTCTACACAGGAAGTGACGTCACTCACCACTCCACACAGGAAGTGACGTCACTCACCACTCATCAACCAGGAAGAGACGTCACTCACCACTCATCACCCTGCACAGGAAGTGACGTCACCCATCACCCTACACAGGAAGTGATGTCACTTCCTGTGCAGGGTGATGAGTGACGTCACTCACCACTCCACACAGGAAGTGACGTCACTCACCGCTCCACACAGAAAGTGACGTCACTCGTCACCCTACACCGGAAGTGACGTCACTCATCACTCTACACAGGAAGTGATGTCACTCACCACTCTACACAGGAAGTGACGTCACTCACCACTCATCACCCTCCACAGGAAGTGACGTCACCAATCACCCTACACAGGAAGTGACGTCACTCACCACTCCACACAGGAAGTGACGTCGCTCACCACTCATCACCCAACATAGGAAGTGATGTTACTCATCACTCTAGCCAGGAAGAGACGTCACTCACCACTCATCACCCTACACACAGGAAGTGACGTCACTCACCACTCCACACAGGAAGTGACGTCACTCTGCTCCACACAGAAAGTGACGTCACTCGTCACCCTACACCGGAAGTGACGTCACTCATCACTCTACACAGGAAGTGATGTCACTCACCACTCATCACCCTACACAGGAAGTGACGTCACCAATCACCCTACACAGGAAGTGACGTCACTCATCACTCTACACAGAAAGTGACGTCACTCACCACGCATTACCCCACACAGGAAGTGACGTCACCAATCACCCTACACAGGAAGTGACGTCACTCACCACACATCACCCAGGAAGAGACGTCACTCACCACTCATCATCCTACACAGGAAGTGAAGTCACTCACCACTCATCAGTCTACACAGGAAGTGACGTCACTCACCACTCCACACAGGAAGTGACGTCGCTTACCACTCCACACAGGAAGTGACGTCACTCATCACTCTACACAGGAAGTGACGTCACTCACCACTCATCAGTCTACACAGGAAGTGACGTCACTCACCACTCATCACCCTACACAGGAAGTGACGTCACCCATCACCCTACACAGGAAGTGACGTCACTCACCACTCCACACAGGAAGTGACGTCACTCACCGCTCCACACAGAAAGTGACGTCACTTGTCACCCTACACAGGAAGTGACGTCACTCATCACTCATCACCCTACACAGGAAGTGACGTCACCAATCACCCTACACGGGAGGTGACGTCACTCACCACACCACACAGGAAGTGACGTCGCTTACCACTCTACACAGGAAGTGACGTCACTCACCACTCATCAGTCTACACAGGAAGTGACGTCACTCACCACTCATCACCCTACACAGGAAGTGACGTTACCCATCATCCTACACAGGAAGTGACGTCACTCACCACTCATCAGTCTACACAGGAAGTGATGTCACTCACCACTCATCACCCTGCACAGGAAGTGACGTCACTCACCACTCCACACATGAAGTGACGTCACTCACCACTCATCAGTCTACACAGGAAGTGACGTCACTCACCACTCATCACCCTACACTGGAAGTGACGTCACCCATCACCCTACACAGGAAGTGACGTCACTCATCACCCTGCACAGGAAGTGACGTCACTCACCACTCCACACCAGAAGTGACGTCACTCACCACTCATCACCCTGCACAGGAAGTGACGTCACTCACCACTCCACACAGGAAGTGACGTTGCTCACCACTCATCACTATACACCGGAAGTGACGTCCCTCATCACCCTACACCGGAAGTGACGTCACCCATCACACTACACAGGAAGTGACGTCACTCACCACTCATCAACCAGGAAGAGACGTCACTCACCACTCATCACCCTACACAGGAAGTGACGTCACTCATCACCCTACACAGGAAGTGACGTCACTCATCACTCTACACAGGAAGTGACATCACTCATCACTCTACACAGGAAGTGACATCACTCATCACTCCACACAGGAAGTGACGTCACTCACTGCTCCACACAGAAAGTGACGTCACTCGTCACCCTACACCGGAAGTGACGTCACTCATCACTCTACACAGGAAGTGATGTAACTCACCACTCATCACCCTACACAGGAAGTGACGTCACCAATCACCCTACACAGGAAGTGACGTCACTCATCACTCTACACAGAAAGTGACGTCACTCACCACGCATCACCCCACACAGGAAGTGACGTCACCAATCACCCTACACAGGAAGTGACGTCACTCACCACTCATCACCCAGGAAGAGACGTCACTCACCACTCATCAGTCTACACAGGAAGTGACGTCACTCACCACTCATCAGTCTACACAGGAAGTGACGTCACTCACCACTCATCACCCTACACAGGAAGTGACGTCACGCATCACCCTACACAGGAAGTGACGTCACTCATCACCCTAAACCGGAAGTGACGTCACTCATCACTCTACACAGGAAGTGATGTCACTCACCACTCTACACAGAAAGTGACGTCACTCACCACTCATCACCCTACACATAAAGTGACGTCACCAATCACCCTACACAGGAAGTGATGTCACTCACCACTCCACACAGGAAGTGACGTCGCTCACCACTCATCACCCAACATAGGAAGTGACGTCACTCATCACTCTACCCAGTAAGAGACGTCACTCACCACTCATCACCCTACACACAGGAAGTGACGTCACTCACCACTAAACACAGGAAGTGACGTCGCTTACCACTCCACACAGGAAGTGACGTCACTCATTACTCTACACAGGAAGTGACGTCACTCACCACTCATCACCCTACACATGAAGTGACGTCACTCACCACTCCACACAGGAAGTGACGTCACTCATCACTCCACACAGGAAGTGATGTCGCTCACCACTCAACACAGGAAGTGACGTCGCTTACCACTCATCACTATACACCGGAAGTGACGTCCCTCATCACCCTACACCGGAAGTGACGTCACCCATCACTCTACACAGGAAGTGACGTCACTCACCACTATACACCGGAAGTGACGTCCCTCATCACCCTACACCGAAGTGACGTTACCCATCACTCTACACAGGAAGTGACGTCACTCACCACTACACACAGGAAGTGACGTCGCTCACCACTCATCACTATACACCGGAAGTGACGTCCCTCATCACCCTACACCGAAGTGACGTCACCCATCACTCCACACAGGAAGTGACGTCACTCATCACTCCACAGGAAGTGACGTCACTCACCACTCCACACAGGAAGTGACGTCACTCACCACTCATCACCCAGGAAGAGACGTCACTCACCACTCATCAGTATACACAGGAAGTGACGTCACTCACCACTCATCACCCTACACTGGAAGTGACGTCACCCATCACCCTACACAGGAAGTGACGTCACTCATCACCCTGCACCGGAAGTGACGTCACTCACCACTCCACACCAGAAGTGACGTCACTCACCACTCATCACTATACACCGGAAGTGACGTCCCTCATCACCCTACACCGGAAGTGACGTAAACCATCACACTACACAGGAAGTGACGTCACTCACCACTACACACCGGAAGTGACATCCCTCATCACCCTACACCGGAAGTGACGTCACCCATCACTCTACACAGGAAGTGACGTCACTCACCACTCATCACTATACACCGGAAGTGACGTCCCTCATCACCCTACACCGGAAGTGACGTCACCCATCACTCTACACAGGAAGTGACGTCACTCACCACCCAACATAGGAAGTGATGTCACTCACTCCACACAGGAGGTGACATCAGTCATCACTCCACACAGGAAGTGACGTCGCTCACCACTCATCACCCTGCACAGGAAGTGACGACACTCATCACTCTACACAGGAAGTGACGTCACTCACCACTCCACACAGGAAGTGACGTCACTCACCACTCATCAACCAGGAAGAGACGTCACTCACCACTCATCACCCTGCACAGGAAGTGACGTCACCCATCACCCTACACAGGAAGTGATGTCACTTCCTGTGCAGGGTGATGAGTGACGTCACTCACCACTCCACACAGGAAGTGACGTCACTCACCGCTCCACACAGAAAGTGACGTCACTCGTCACCCTACACCGGAAGTGACGTCACTCATCACTCTACACAGGAAGTGATGTCACTCACCACTCTACACAGGAAGTGACGTCACTCACCACTCTACACAGGAAGTGACATCACTCATCACTCTACACAGGAAGTGACATCACTCATCACTCCACACAGGAAGTGACGTCACTCACTGCTCCACACAGAAAGTGACGTCACTCGTCACCCTACACCGGAAGTGACGTCACTCATCACTCTACACAGGAAGAGACGTCACTCACCACTCATCACCCTACACAGGAAGTGACGTCACTCATCACCCTACACAGGAAGTGACGTCACTCATCACTCTACACAGGAAGTGACATCACTCATCACTCTACACAGGAAGTGACATCACTCATCACTCCACACAGGAAGTGACGTCACTCACTGCTCCACACAGAAAGTGACGTCACTCGTCACCCTACACCGGAAGTGACGTCACTCATCACTCTACACAGGAAGTGATGTAACTCACCACTCATCACCCTACACAGGAAGTGACGTCACCAATCACCCTACACAGGAAGTGACGTCACTCATCACTCTACACAGAAAGTGACGTCACTCACCACGCATCACCCCACACAGGAAGTGACGTCACCAATCACCCTACACAGGAAGTGACGTCACTCACCACTCATCACCCAGGAAGAGACGTCACTCACCACTCATCAGTCTACACAGGAAGTGACGTCACTCACCACTCATCAGTCTACACAGGAAGTGACGTCACTCACCACTCATCACCCTACACAGGAAGTGACGTCACGCATCACCCTACACAGGAAGTGACGTCACTCATCACCCTAAACCGGAAGTGACGTCACTCATCACTCTACACAGGAAGTGATGTCACTCACCACTCTACACAGAAAGTGACGTCACTCACCACTCATCACCCTACACATAAAGTGACGTCACCAATCACCCTACACAGGAAGTGATGTCACTCACCACTCCACACAGGAAGTGACGTCGCTCACCACTCATCACCCAACATAGGAAGTGACGTCACTCATCACTCTACCCAGTAAGAGACGTCACTCACCACTCATCACCCTACACACAGGAAGTGACGTCACTCACCACTAAACACAGGAAGTGACGTCGCTTACCACTCCACACAGGAAGTGACGTCACTCATTACTCTACACAGGAAGTGACGTCACTCACCACTCATCACCCTACACATGAAGTGACGTCACTCACCACTCCACACAGGAAGTGACGTCACTCATCACTCCACACAGGAAGTGATGTCGCTCACCACTCAACACAGGAAGTGACGTCGCTTACCACTCATCACTATACACCGGAAGTGACGTCCCTCATCACCCTACACCGGAAGTGACGTCACCCATCACTCTACACAGGAAGTGACGTCACTCACCACTATACACCGGAAGTGACGTCCCTCATCACCCTACACCGAAGTGACGTTACCCATCACTCTACACAGGAAGTGACGTCACTCACCACTACACACAGGAAGTGACGTCGCTCACCACTCATCACTATACACCGGAAGTGACGTCCCTCATCACCCTACACCGAAGTGACGTCACCCATCACTCCACACAGGAAGTGACGTCACTCATCACTCCACAGGAAGTGACGTCACTCACCACTCCACACAGGAAGTGACGTCACTCACCACTCATCACCCAGGAAGAGACGTCACTCACCACTCATCAGTATACACAGGAAGTGACGTCACTCACCACTCATCACCCTACACTGGAAGTGACGTCACCCATCACCCTACACAGGAAGTGACGTCACTCATCACCCTGCACCGGAAGTGACGTCACTCACCACTCCACACCAGAAGTGACGTCACTCACCACTCATCACTATACACCGGAAGTGACGTCCCTCATCACCCTACACCGGAAGTGACGTAAACCATCACACTACACAGGAAGTGACGTCACTCACCACTACACACCGGAAGTGACATCCCTCATCACCCTACACCGGAAGTGACGTCACCCATCACTCTACACAGGAAGTGACGTCACTCACCACTCATCACTATACACCGGAAGTGACGTCCCTCATCACCCTACACCGGAAGTGACGTCACCCATCACTCTACACAGGAAGTGACGTCACTCACCACCCAACATAGGAAGTGATGTCACTCACTCCACACAGGAGGTGACATCAGTCATCACTCCACACAGGAAGTGACGTCGCTCACCACTCATCACCCTGCACAGGAAGTGACGACACTCATCACTCTACACAGGAAGTGACGTCACTCACCACTCCACACAGGAAGTGACGTCACTCACCACTCATCAACCAGGAAGAGACGTCACTCACCACTCATCACCCTGCACAGGAAGTGACGTCACCCATCACCCTACACAGGAAGTGATGTCACTTCCTGTGCAGGGTGATGAGTGACGTCACTCACCACTCCACACAGGAAGTGACGTCACTCACCGCTCCACACAGAAAGTGACGTCACTCGTCACCCTACACCGGAAGTGACGTCACTCATCACTCTACACAGGAAGTGATGTCACTCACCACTCTACACAGGAAGTGACGTCACTCACCACTCATCACCCTCCACAGGAAGTGACGTCACCAATCACCCTACACAGGAAGTGACGTCACTCACCACTCCACACAGGAAGTGACGTCGCTCACCACTCATCACCCAACATAGGAAGTGATGTTACTCATCACTCTAGCCAGGAAGAGACGTCACTCACCACTCATCACCCTACACACAGGAAGTGACGTCACTCACCACTCCACACAGGAAGTGACGTCACTCTGCTCCACACAGAAAGTGACGTCACTCGTCACCCTACACCGGAAGTGACGTCACTCATCACTCTACACAGGAAGTGATGTCACTCACCACTCATCACCCTACACAGGAAGTGACGTCACCAATCACCCTACACAGGAAGTGACGTCACTCATCACTCTACACAGAAAGTGACGTCACTCACCACGCATTACCCCACACAGGAAGTGACGTCACCAATCACCCTACACAGGAAGTGACGTCACTCACCACACATCACCCAGGAAGAGACGTCACTCACCACTCATCATCCTACACAGGAAGTGAAGTCACTCACCACTCATCAGTCTACACAGGAAGTGACGTCACTCACCACTCCACACAGGAAGTGACGTCGCTTACCACTCCACACAGGAAGTGACGTCACTCATCACTCTACACAGGAAGTGACGTCACTCACCACTCATCAGTCTACACAGGAAGTGACGTCACTCACCACTCATCACCCTACACAGGAAGTGACGTCACCCATCACCCTACACAGGAAGTGACGTCACTCACCACTCCACACAGGAAGTGACGTCACTCACCGCTCCACACAGAAAGTGACGTCACTTGTCACCCTACACAGGAAGTGACGTCACTCATCACTCATCACCCTACACAGGAAGTGACGTCACCAATCACCCTACACGGGAGGTGACGTCACTCACCACACCACACAGGAAGTGACGTCGCTTACCACTCTACACAGGAAGTGACGTCACTCACCACTCATCAGTCTACACAGGAAGTGACGTCACTCACCACTCATCACCCTACACAGGAAGTGACGTTACCCATCATCCTACACAAGAAGTGACGTCACTCACCACTCATCAGTCTACACAGGAAGTGATGTCACTCACCACTCATCACCCTGCACAGGAAGTGACGTCACTCACCACTCCACACATGAAGTGACGTCACTCACCACTCATCAGTCTACACAGGAAGTGACGTCACTCACCACTCATCACCCTACACTGGAAGTGACGTCACCCATCACCCTACACAGGAAGTGACGTCACTCATCACCCTGCACAGGAAGTGACGTCACTCACCACTCCACACCAGAAGTGACGTCACTCACCACTCATCACCCTGCACAGGAAGTGACGTCACTCACCACTCCACACAGGAAGTGACGTTGCTCACCACTCATCACTATACACCGGAAGTGACGTCCCTCATCACCCTACACCGGAAGTGACGTCACCCATCACACTACACAGGAAGTGACGTCACTCACCACTCATCAACCAGGAAGAGACGTCACTCACCACTCATCACCCTACACAGGAAGTGACGTCACTCATCACCCTACACAGGAAGTGACGTCACTCATCACTCTACACAGGAAGTGACATCACTCATCACTCTACACAGGAAGTGACATCACTCATCACTCCACACAGGAAGTGACGTCACTCACTGCTCCACACAGAAAGTGACGTCACTCGTCACCCTACACCGGAAGTGACGTCACTCATCACTCTACACAGGAAGTGATGTAACTCACCACTCATCACCCTACACAGGAAGTGACGTCACCAATCACCCTACACAGGAAGTGACGTCACTCATCACTCTACACAGAAAGTGACGTCACTCACCACGCATCACCCCACACAGGAAGTGACGTCACCAATCACCCTACACAGGAAGTGACGTCACTCACCACTCATCACCCAGGAAGAGACGTCACTCACCACTCATCAGTCTACACAGGAAGTGACGTCACTCACCACTCATCAGTCTACACAGGAAGTGACGTCACTCACCACTCATCACCCTACACAGGAAGTGACGTCACGCATCACCCTACACAGGAAGTGACGTCACTCATCACCCTAAACCGGAAGTGACGTCACTCATCACTCTACACAGGAAGTGATGTCACTCACCACTCTACACAGAAAGTGACGTCACTCACCACTCATCACCCTACACATAAAGTGACGTCACCAATCACCCTACACAGGAAGTGATGTCACTCACCACTCCACACAGGAAGTGACGTCGCTCACCACTCATCACCCAACATAGGAAGTGACGTCACTCATCACTCTACCCAGTAAGAGACGTCACTCACCACTCATCACCCTACACACAGGAAGTGACGTCACTCACCACTAAACACAGGAAGTGACGTCGCTTACCACTCCACACAGGAAGTGACGTCACTCATTACTCTACACAGGAAGTGACGTCACTCACCACTCATCAGTCTACACAGGAAGTGACGTCACTCACCACTCATCACCCTACACAGGAAGTGACGTCACCCATCACCCTACACAGGAAGTGACGTCACTCACCACTCCACACAGGAAGTGACGTCACTCACCGCTCCACACAGAAAGTGACGTCACTTGTCACCCTACACAGGAAGTGACGTCACTTGTCACCCTACACAGGAAGTGACGTCACTTATCACTCTACACAGAAAGTAACGTCACTCACCACTCATCACCCTACACAGGAAGTGACGTCGCCAATAACCCTACACGGGAGGTGACGTCACTCACCACACCACACAGGAAGTGACGTCGCTTACCACTCTACACAGGAAGTGACGTCACTCACCACTCATCAGTCTACACAGGAAGTGACGTCACTCACCACTCATCACCCTACACAGGAAGTGACGTTACCCATCATCCTACACAGGAAGTGACGTCACTCACCACTCATCAGTCTACACAGGAAGTGATGTCACTCACCACTCATCACCCTGCACAGGAAGTGACGTCACTCACCACTCCACACATGAAGTGACGTCACTCACCACTCATCACTATACACCGGAAGTGATGTCCCTCATCACCCTACACCGGAAGTGACGTCACCCATCACTCTACCCAGGAAAAGACGTCACTCACCACTCATCACCCTACACACAGGAAGTGACGTCACTCAGCACTCCACACAGGAAGTGACGTCACTCATCACTCCACACAGGAAGTGACGTCACTCACCGCTCCACACAGAAAGTGACGTCACTCGTCACCCTACACCGGAAGTTACGTCACTCATCACTCTACACAGAAAGTGACGTCACTCACCACTCATCACCCTACACAGGAAGTGACGTCACCAATCACCCTACACAGGAAGTGACGTCACTCACCACTCCACACAGGAAGTGACGTCGCTCACCACTCATCACCCAACATAGGAAGTGACGTCACCAATCACCCAACACAGGAAGTGACGTCACTCACCACTCCACACAGGAAGTGACATCACTCATCACTCCACACAGGAAGTGACGTCGCTCACCACTCAACACAGGAAGTGACGTCACTCACCACTCCACACAGGAAGTGACGTCACTCACCACTCATCACCATACACCGGAAGTGACGTCCATCATCACCCTCCACCAAAAGTGACGTCACCCATCACTCCACACAGGAAGTGACGTCACTCACCACTCATCACCCAGGAAGAGACGTCACTCACCACTCATCAGTCTACACAGGAAGTGACGTCACTCACCACTCATCACCCTACACAGAAAGTGACGTCACCCATCACCCTACACAGGAAGTGACGTCACTTCCTGTGGAGTGATGAGTGACGTCACTCACTGCTCCACACAGGAAGTGACGTCACTCATCACCCTGCACAGGAAGTGACGTCACTCACCACTCCACACAGGAAGTGACGTCACTCATCACGCCACACAGGAAGTGACGTCACTCACCGCTCCACACAGGAAGTGACGTCACTCATCACTCCACACAGGAAGTGACGTCACTCACCGCTCCACACAGGAAGTGACGTCACTCACCGCTCCACACAGAAAGTGACGTCACTCGTCACCCTACACCGGAAGTGACGTCACTCGTCACTCTACACAGGAAGTGACGTCACTCACCACTCATCAGTCTACACAGGAAGTGACGTCACTCACCACTCATCACCCTACACAGGAAGTGACGTCACCCATCACCCTACACAGGAAGTGACGTCACTCACCGATCCACACAGAAAGTGACGTCACTCGTCACCCTACACCGGAAGTGACGTCACTCATCACTCTACACAGGAAGTGATGTCATTCACCAATCATCACCCTGCACAGGAAATGACGTCACTCACCACTCCACACAGGAAGTGACATCACTCATCACTCCACACAGGAAGTGACATCACTCATCACTCCACACAGGAAGTGACGTCGCTCACCACTCACAGGAAGTGACGTCACTCACCACTCATCACCCTGCACAGGAAGTGACGACACTCACCACTCCACACAGGAAGTGACGTCACTCACCACTCATCACCCAGGAAGAGACGTCACTCACCACTCATCAGTCTACACAGGAAGTGACGTCACTCACCACTCATCACCCTATACAGGAAGTGACGTCACCCATCACCCTACACAGGAAGTGACGTCACTCACCGCTCCACACAGAAAGTGACGTCACTCGTCACCCTACACAGAAAGTGACGTCACCCATCACCCTACACAGGAAGTGACGTCACTTCCTGTGTGGAGTGATGAGTGACGTCACTCACTGCTCCACACAGGAAGTGACGTCACTCATCACCCTGCACAGGAAGTGACGTCACTCACCACTCCACACAGGAAGTGACGTCACTCATCACGCCACACAGGAAGTGACGTCACTCACCGCTCCACACAGGAAGTGACGTCACTCACCGCTCCACACAGGAAGTGACGTCACTCACCGCTCCACACAGGAAGTGACGTCACTCACCGCTCCACACAGAAAGTGACGTCACTCGTCACCCTACACCGGAAGTGACGTCACTCGTCACTCTACACAGGAAGTGACGTCACTCACCACTCATCAGTCTACACAGGAAGTGACGTCACTCACCACTCATCACCCTACACAGGAAGTGACGTCACCCATCACCCTACACAGGAAGTGACGTCACTCACCGCTCCACACAGAAAGTGACGTCACTCGTCACCCTACACCGGAAGTGACGTCACTCATCACTCTACACAGGAAGTGATGTCATTCACCAATCATCACCCTGCACAGGAAATGACGTCACTCACCACTCCACACAGGAAGTGACATCACTCATCACTCCACACAGGAAGTGACATCACTCATCACTCCACACAGGAAGTGACGTCGCTCACCACTCACAGGAAGTGACGTCACTCACCACTCATCACCCTGCACAGGAAGTGACGACACTCACCACTCCACACAGGAAGTGACGTCACTCACCACTCATCACCCAGGAAGAGACGTCACTCACCACTCATCAGTCTACACAGGAAGTGACGTCACTCACCACTCATCACCCTATACAGGAAGTGACGTCACCCATCACCCTACACAGGAAGTGACGTCACTCACCGCTCCACACAGAAAGTGACGTCACTCGTCACCCTACACCGGAAGTGACGTCACTCACTCTACACAGGAAGTGACGTCACTCACCACTCATCACCCTGCACAGGAAGTGACGTCACTCATCACCCTGCACAGGAAGTGACGTCACTCATCGCTCTACCCAGGAAGTGACGTCACTCACCACTCCACACAGGAAGTGACGTCGCTCACCACTCATCACTATACACCGGAAGTGACGTCCCTCATCACCCTATACTGAAAGTGACGTCACCCATCACTCCACACAGGAAGTGACGTCACTCACTCTACCCAGGAAGTGACGTCGATCACCACTCATCACCCTACACAGGAAGTGACGTCACTCATCACTCCACACAGGAAGTGACGTCACTCACCACTCCACACAGGAAGAGACGTCACTCACCACTCATCACCCTACACACAGGAAGTGACGTCACTCACCACTCCACACAGGAAGTGACGTCACTCACCGCTCCACACAGAAAGTGACGTCACTCACCGCTCCACACAGAAAGTGACGTCACTCGTCACCCTACACAGGAAGTGACGTCACTCACCACTCATCAGTCTACACAGGAAGTGATGTCACTCACCACTCATCAACCTATACAGGAAGTGACGTCACTCACCACTCCACACCGGAAGTGACGTCACTCACCACTCACCCTACACAGGAAGTGACATCACCCATCACCCTACACAGGAAGTGACGTCACTCATCACCCTGCACAGGAAGTGACGTCCCTCATCACCCTACACCGGAAGTGACGTCACCCATCACTCTACACAGGAAGTGACGTCACTCACCACTCATCACCCTACACAGGAAGTGACGTCACTCACCACTCCACACAGGAAGTGACGTTGCTCACCACTCATCACTATACACCGGAAGTGACGTCCCTCATCACCCTACACCGGAAGTGACGTCACCCACACTACACAGGAAGTGACGTCACTCACCACTCATCAACCAGGAAGAGACGTCACTCACCACTCATCACCCTGCACAGGAAGTGACGTCACTCATCACCCTACACAGGAAGTGACGTCACTCATCACTCTACACAGGAAGTGACATCACTCATCACTCCACACAGGAAGTGACGTCACTCACTGCTCCACACAGAAAGTGACGTCACTCGTCACCCTACACCGGAAGTGACGTCACTCATCACTCTACACAGGAAGTGATGTAACTCACCACTCATCACCCTACACAGGAAGTGACGTCACCAATCACCCTACACAGGAAGTGACGTCACTCATCACTCTACACAGAAAGTGACGTCAGTCACCACGCATCACCCCACACAGGAAGTGACGTCACCAATCACCCTACACAGGAAGTGACGTCACTCACCACTCATCACCCAGGAAGAGACGTCACTCACCACTCATCAGTCTACACAGGAAGTGACGTCACTCACCACTCATCAGTCTACACAGGAAGTGACGTCACTCACCACTCATCACCCTGCACAGGAAGTGACGTCACTCATCACCCTACACAGGAAGTGACGTCACTCATCACTCTACACAGGAAGTGACATCACTCATCACTCCACACAGGAAGTGACGTCACTCACTGCTCCACACAGAAAGTGACGTCACTCGTCACCCTACACCGGAAGTGACGTCACTCATCACTCTACACAGGAAGTGATGTAACTCACCACTCATCACCCTACACAGGAAGTGACGTCACCAATCACCCTACACAGGAAGTGACGTCACTCATCACTCTACACAGAAAGTGACGTCACTCACCACGCATCACCCCACACAGGAAGTGACGTCACCAATCACCCTACACAGGAAGTGACGTCACTCACCACTCATCACCCAGGAAAAGACGTCACTCACCACTCATCAGTCTACACAGGAAGTGACGTCACTCACCACTCATCAGTCTACACAGGAAGTGACGTCACTCACCACTCATCACCCTACACAGGAAGTGACGTCACGCATCACCCTACACAGGAAGTGACGTCACTCATCACCCTAAACCGGAAGTGACGTCACTCATCACTCTACACAGGAAGTGATGTCACTCACCACTCATCACCCTACACATAAAGTGACGTCACCAATCACCCTACACAGGAAGTGATGTCACTCACCACTCCACACAGGAAGTGACGTCGCTCACCACTCATCACCCAACATAGGAAGTGACGTCACTCATCACTCTACCCAGTAAGAGACGTCACTCACCACTCATCACCCTACACACAGGAAGTGACGTCACTCACCACTAAACACAGGAAGTGACGTCGCTTACCACTCCACACAGGAAGTGACGTCACTCATCACTCTACACAGGAAGTGACGTCACTCACCACTCATCAGTCTACACAGGAAGTGACGTCACTCACCATTCATCACCCTACACAGGAAGTGACGTCACCCATCACCCTACACAGGAAGTGACGTCACTCACCACTCCACACAGGAAGTGACGTCACTCACCGTTCCACACAGAAAGTGACGTCACTTGTCACCCTACACAGGAAGTGACGTCACTTGTCACCCTACACAGGAAGTGACGTCACTTATCACTCTACACAGAAAGTAACGTCACTCACCACTCATCACCCTACACAGGAAGTGACGTCGCCAATAACCCTACACGGGAGGTGACGTCACTCACCACACCACACAGGAAGTGACGTCGCTTACCACTCTACACAGGAAGTGACGTCACTCACCACTCATCAGTCTACACAGGAAGTGACGTCACTCACCACTCATCACCCTACACAGGAAGTGACGTTACCCATCATCCTACACAGGAAGTGACGTCACTCACCACTCATCAGTCTACACAGGAAGTGATGTCACTCACCACTCATCACCCTGCACAGGAAGTGACGTCACTCACCACTCCACACATGAAGTGACGTCACTCACCACTCATCACTATACACCGGAAGTGATGTCCCTCATCACCCTACACCGGAAGTGACGTCACCCATCACTCTACCCAGGAAAAGACGTCACTCACCACTCATCACCCTACACACAGGAAGTGACGTCACTCAGCACTCCACACAGGAAGTGACGTCACTCATCACTCCACACAGGAAGTGACGTCACTCACCGCTCCACACAGAAAGTGACGTCACTCGTCACCCTACACCGGAAGTTACGTCACTCATCACTCTACACAGAAAGTGACGTCACTCACCACTCATCACCCTACACAGGAAGTGACGTCACCAATCACCCTACACAGGAAGTGACGTCACTCACCACTCCACACAGGAAGTGACGTCGCTCACCACTCATCACCCAACATAGGAAGTGACGTCACCAATCACCCTACACAGGAAGTGACGTCACTCACCACTCCACACAGGAAGTGACATCACTCATCACTCCACACAGGAAGTGACGTCGCTCACCACTCAACACAGGAAGTGACGTCACTCACCACTCCACACAGGAAGTGACGTCACTCACCACTCATCACCATACACCGGAAGTGACGTCCATCATCACCCTCCACCAAAAGTGACGTCACCCATCACTCCACACAGGAAGTGACGTCACTCACCACTCATCACCCAGGAAGAGACGTCACTCACCACTCATCAGTCTACACAGGAAGTGACGTCACTCACCACTCATCACCCTACACAGAAAGTGACGTCACCCATCACCCTACACAGGAAGTGACGTCACTTCCTGTGTGGAGTGATGAGTGACGTCACTCACTGCTCCACACAGGAAGTGACGTCACTCATCACCCTGCACAGGAAGTGACGTCACTCACCACTCCACACAGGAAGTGACGTCACTCATCACGCCACACAGGAAGTGACGTCACTCACCGCTCCACACAGGAAGTGACGTCACTCATCACTCCACACAGGAAGTGACGTCACTCACCGCTCCACACAGGAAGTGACGTCACTCGTCACCCTACACCGGAAGTGACGTCACTCGTCACTCTACACAGGAAGTGACGTCACTCACCACTCATCAGTCTACACAGGAAGTGACGTCACTCACCACTCATCACCCTACACAGGAAGTGACGTCACCCATCACCCTACACAGGAAGTGACGTCACTCACCGCTCCACACAGAAAGTGACGTCACTCGTCACCCTACACCGGAAGTGACGTCACTCATCACTCTACACAGGAAGTGATGTCATTCACCAATCATCACCCTGCACAGGAAATGACGTCACTCACCACTCCACACAGGAAGTGACATCACTCATCACTCCACACAGGAAGTGACATCACTCATCACTCCACACAGGAAGTGACGTCGCTCACCACTCACAGGAAGTGACGTCACTCACCACTCATCACCCTGCACAGGAAGTGACGACACTCACCACTCCACACAGGAAGTGACGTCACTCACCACTCATCACCCAGGAAGAGACGTCACTCACCACTCATCAGTCTACACAGGAAGTGACGTCACTCACCACTCATCACCCTATACAGGAAGTGACGTCACCCATCACCCTACACAGGAAGTGACGTCACTCACCGCTCCACACAGAAAGTGACGTCACTCGTCACCCTACACCGGAAGTGACGTCACTCACTCTACACAGGAAGTGACGTCACTCACCACTCATCACCCTGCACAGGAAGTGACGTCACTCATCACCCTGCACAGGAAGTGACGTCACTCATCACTCCACACAGGAAGTGACGTCACTCACCACTCCACACAGGAAGAGACGTCACTCACCACTCATCACCCTACACACAGGAAGTGACGTCACTCACCACTCCACACAGGAAGTGACGTCACTCACCGCTCCACACAGAAAGTGACTTCACTCACCGCTCCACACAGAAAGTGACGTCACTCGTCACCCTACACAGGAAGTGACGTCACTCACCACTCATCAGTCTACACAGGAAGTGATGTCACTCACCACTCATCAACCTATACAGGAAGTGACGTCACTCACCACTCCACACCGGAAGTGACGTCACTCACCACTCACCCTACACAGGAAGTGACATCACCCATCACCCTACACAGGAAGTGACGTCACTCATCACCCTGCACAGGAAGTGACGTCCCTCATCACCCTACACCGGAAGTGACGTCACCCATCACTCTACACAGGAAGTGACGTCACTCACCACTCATCACCCTACACAGGAAGTGACGTCACTCACCACTCATCAGTCTACACAGGAAGTGACGTCACTCACCACTATACACCGGAAGTGACGTCCCTCATCACCCTACACCGGAAGTGACGTCACCCATCACTCTACACAGGAAGTGACGTCGCTCACCACTCATCACTATACACCGGAAGTGACGTCCCTCATCACCCTACACCGGAAGTGACGTCACTCACCACCCAACATAGGAAGTGATGTTACTCATCACTCTACCCAGGAAGTGACGTCGATCACCACTCATCACCCTACACAGGAAATGACGTCACTCACCACTCCACACAGGAAGTGACATCACTCATCACTCCACACAGGAAGTGACGTCACTCACCACTCCACACAGGAAGTGACGTCACTCACCACTCATCAGTCTACACAGGAAGTGACGTCACTCACCACTCACACTACACAGGAAGTGACGTCACCCATCACCCTACACAGGAAGTGACGTCACTCATCACCCTGGACAGGAAGTGACGTCACTCACCACTATACACCGGAAGTGACGTCGCTCATCACCCTACACCGGAAGTGACGTCACCCATCACTCTACACAGGAAGTGACGTCACTCACCACTCCACACAGGAAGTGATGTCGCTCACCACTCATCACTATACACCGGAAGAGACGTCCCTCATCACCCTACACCGGAAGTGACGTCCCTCATCACCCTACACCGGAAGTGACGTCACCCATCACTCTACACAGGAAGTGACGTCACTCACCACTCCACACAGGAAGTGACGTCACTCACCACTTCACACAGGAAGTGACGTCGCTCACCACTCATCATTATACACCGGAAGTGACGTCACTCACCACCCAACATAGGAAGTGATGTCACTCATCACTTTACCCAGGAAGTGACGTCGATCACCACTCATCACCCTACACAGGAAGTGACGTCACTCATCACCCTACACCGGAAGTGACGTCACCCATCACTCTACACAGGAAGTGACGTCACTCACCACTCCACACAGGAAGTGACGTCACTCACCACTCCACACAGGAAGTGACGTCACTCACCACTCATCACCCAGGAAGAGACGTCACTCACCACTCATTAGTCTACACAGGAAGTGACGTCACCCATCACCCTAGACAGGAAGTGACGTCACTCATCACTCTACACAGGAAGTAGGCCCTGAATATTATTTTTGTGAGTTTCGGTGCCTTTGTTGTGTAAACTAGGTTGCGGATGATGTAAAGGTGCGTGTAAAAGGGACTGAGCCTTTTTGTTATGTAGAGATGATGCGGCTGAAATCGCTGCCAGGAAATGAGTCTTTGTTGTGTAGAATGATTGACTGAGCCTATTATTATGTAGAGGTGGTGCGGCTTACATCGCTGTCAGGAAATGAGTCTGTTGTGTAGAATGATTGACTGAGCCTATTATTATGTAGAGGTGGTGCGGCTTAACTCGCTGCCAGGAATGCTCCAAATATGGGAAGTTAAATATTTTTTGCATGATTAATAACATCTTTCCAATGACTACTAAGTTTGTACCCATCATCACGGTTGAAATTATGTTTCGATTTAAAGCTTTCGTGACTGCAGGGATTCATCTTCTTGGTTTTTTCGGTAAAGTCACATAGAAGGGAAGTAATAAAATAATAAAAATAAAACATAATAGAATGAAACAATTCTCACCAGAGAATTGTTTCATTTTATTATGTTTTAAAAATAAAACATAATAGAATGAAACAATTCTCACCAGAGAATTGTTTCATTTTATTATGTTTTATTTTTATTATTTTATTACTTCCCTTCTACGTGACTTTACCGAAAAAACCAAGAAGGTTGAAATTATGTCTGCTTTTATTATTTTCAATATATACTCACCATCATACTCACGCATTCACCATCATACTCACAAACAAGCACACACACATCAACAGTCGCCATTCACCACTACGTGGTGGTGACGTCACCACAATAACTCAGGTGCCATGGTTTGACGGCTATACACTTACACACACTAACACACACTAACACACACACCTCTATACACTCACACACACCTACACACACACCTCTATAATTACACACACCTACACACCTCTATATACTTATACACACCTACACCTCTATACACTTACACAACTACACACACACCTCTAGACACTTACACACTCCTACATACACCTCTAGACACTTACACACAGCTACACATACACCTCTATACATTTACACACACCTACACACAACACACCTCCACACATCTCTAGACACTTACACACCCCTACACACACACACCTCTATACACCTACACACACCTACACGCACACACCTCTATACACTTACACAGACCTACACACATCTCTATACGCTTATACACACCTACATACACCTCTATACGCTTACACACACCTACATACACCTCTATACACTTACACACACCTACACACACACACACCTCTATACACCTACACACACCTCTATACACCGACACACCTCTATACACTTACACACACAACTCTATACACTTACACACACCTACACACACACACCTCTATACACTCACACACACCTACACACACACCTCTATACACTCACACACACACCTACACACACCTCTAGACACTTACACACACCACCGACACACACACACCTCCACACACTTACACACCCTTACACACACACCTCTATATACTTACACACACCTACACACACACACCTCTATACACCTACACACCTACACACACACCTTTAGACATTTACACACCTACTCACACACCTACACACACCTCTATACACTTACACACACTAACACACACACATCTATACACTCACACACCTACACACACCACTATAGACTTACACACACCACTATACACTTACACACACCTATACATACACCTCTATACACTTACACACACCTACACACACACCTCTATACACTTACACACACCTACACACACACACCTCCACACACCTCTATACACTGACACACCTACACACACACACCTTTATACATTTACACACCTACTCACACACCTACACACACCTCTATACACTTACACACACCTACACACACCTCTATACACTGACACCTACACACACACACACCTTTATACATTTACACACCTACTCACACACCTACACACACCTCTATACACTTACACAAACCTACACACACACACACATCTATACACTTACACACCTACACACACCACTATAGACTTACACACACCTACACACACCACTATAGACTTACACACACCTACACACACCACTATACACTTACACACACCTACACACACCACTATACACTTACACACACCTACACACCTCTAGACCCTTACACACCCCTACACACACACACCTCTATTACACTTACACACACCTCTATACACTCACACACACCGACACACACACCTCTACACACTTACACACCCTTACACACACACCTCTATACACTCACACACACCTACACACACACCTCTAGACACTTACACACACCCTTACACACACACCTCTATACACTTACACACCTACCTCTATACACTTACACACACCTACACACACCTCTATACACTCACACACACCGACACACACACCTATAGACACTTACACACACCGACTCACACACCTCTACACACTTACACACCCACCTCTATACACTCACACCTCTAGACACTTACACACACCTACACACACACCTCGATAAACGTACACACACCTCTATACACTGACACACACCTACACACACACCTCTAGACACTTACACACACCCTTACACACACACCTCTATATACTTACACACACCTACACACACCGACACACACACCTCTGCACACTTACACACCCTTACACACACACCTCTATACACTTACACACACCTACACACACCTCTATTGGGTACGAGATTGAATGGGTGGCTGGCTGAGTGGTTGAGAAGATGGGTATGCGAATTTATGGGTGAGTGAGTCGGTGAGTGAATGGGTGAGTGTTTCGGAGGGTTCATGAGTGAGTGGATGGGCTATGGGTGAGAGGGTGGGTATTTGAGTAAGTGGTGCGAGTGAATCGGTGAATGGGTGGGTGTTTGAGTGAGTGAGTCAGAAAATGGGGTGCCACGGGGGTGAGATGTTAACTTCCTCACCTAGTGTATACAGGAGGTTGTCGATTCGATCCCGACCCTGTCGCAAGTATATTTGATTGTGCTTGTTCTCCTCGTGGTCGCGTAGATTTTTCTCCAAGTCCACGGGGTTTTCCCTCTGCATTGAGAATAAAATTGCATTGAGGATTTGGCTGCAACGCATGTGTATGTGATAAGCGACATCGTTAACCTGTCATTTGTAACAAGGTCACTTTTGAAAAAGATCTATATAGCCCTGTAGGTCTTATCTGGTAAAATAAAAACAGTTTAGTTTTTGTTTTGTGGGTGAGTGGATGAGTGAGTGAATGGGTGGGTTGGTGGTTGGGTGGTTGAATGGGGGTTGGGTGGGTGAGTTGGTGGGTGGCTGAGTCAGTGGCTGGGTCATTGTGTGAGTGGATGGGTATTTGAGTAAGTGGTGTGAGTCAGTAGGTGAATGGGTGGATGTTTGGGTGAGTGGCTGGTGGGTGGGTGGGTAAGTTAGTGTAGGAGGTTGAGTGGATAAGTTATTGTGTGAGTGGGTGGGTGGGCGAGTGAGTCAGAGAATGGGGCACCACGGTGGTGAGATGTTAACTACCTTGCCTAGTATACAGGAGGTCATGGAATCGATCCCGACCCTGCCGCCTGTATATTTGGAGTTTGCATCTTATCCCTGTGGTCACCTGGATTTTTCTCCGGGTCCTCCTGTTTTTCCCTCCACATTTATAATCAACACACGTTTGGAGTATTTGGTTGCTATGCATTTTTACGTAATTAGCCACTTCGTTGAGCTATCATGTGGCCAAGTTGCTTCTGAAAGAAGAGCTGCATAGCTCAGTGAGCCTTACCTGCTAAAATATATATTTTTTCATTCCCCCTCCCTCTGTCCACTCAGCAGTATAAATGGGAACAGTGCAGTCGATGGGCAATTTGTGTGTAGTGGGATACAGTGTGGGTAATCCCACCTCCTATACAATGTCTGGCCAGCAGGGAACAGGAGGCCAAAACTATCTCGAGGGGCTTTCTCGAGCTCCTCGAGTGGAGGTCCATCTGTCAGCATTGAGGAAGCAATTGCTGGGCTGCATGCACTTCAACTTAAGTAGTGCCACCTCAGGTGATATCAATACGCGAATAAGTAGAATAGTTGCTTAAACTGAGAGTGGCTGTTTAGAATAAACTATTAAACTAAATGAAAATGGCTTCAAGTGGAAATGTGTAGCAATGTATAGCACTCTTTAAACACTTTTTTTTTATGTGGAGGTAAAAACTGGAGTACCCAGAGAACGATCCACACCACCACAGAGAGAACATGCAAACTCCAAATACACAGGTGGCAGGGTCGGGATCAATCCCACGGCCTGTATACCAGACGAGGTATTTAACATCTGTACCAGGGCAAGCCATACATGGAACTGGAGTGGACCGTGTGCCCCACTGCACTATGAACCCAACATGACCAGGCTGTGGTCCCTCTCGCCTGGCTCGTTGAGAGGCTCGCCCACCGCACGGGCGTCGTCATGAAGAAGCTGCTGGGAGGAAGAATATCTCACCATACCAGAAGAGGTGAGCACTACACAGAGTGGGTGATTAACTGGGTGGGTCTGTGAGTGAGTCAGTGGGTCAGTGGTTGAGGGAGTCTGTGAGTGGGTGAGTGAGTGTGTTAGAGATTAAGTGGGTTGCAGGGTAAGTGGGTGGGTGAGGTAGTGAGTCAGTGGGTGGGTGAATAGGTGAATAGATGGGTTTGTGAGTGGGTGGATGATTGAGTTAGTGGGTGGATGGGTGAGGGAATATGGGAGGTTGAGTGGGTGAGTCAGAGATATACAGGAGGTTGTGTATTTTATCCCAGCCCTTCCGCCTGTATATATGGAGTTTGCATATTCTCCCTGTGGTCACGTGGTATTTTCCCGGTTTTCCGGGTTGTCCCTCCACATTTGAAAATGCATTTATAGAATTTGGTTGATATTCTTGGTTCTTTCAATAAAGTCACGTAGAAGGGAAATAATAAAATTATTCAAATAAAACAATAAAATTCTCACATTTCAATTGCAACACAAGCAATCATCAGGTGTGAAAACCACAGCAAGAACATTTCTGAAAAAAAGTGGCGTTTTTTTTTACTTTAGTACAACGGACAGCGACGAGTGTTGTTCAGACGGACGAGTCCATCTATGCTCGGAACGGAGAAGGGTGGAGAGAAGGAGAATGGAATGCGGTCTGAAATTCACCGTAAACGTGAATACAATAAATCAAGACCCGAAATGGTTTATCACATCCTTGCAATGATTGCTAAGCCAGAATCCATCTACTCGGTTGAAATTGTCTCTGTGTTTGTAGATGTGGATCGCCTCATGAACGAATCTCTCATGGTAGCCGGATGGCTTGCACAGAACCTCCATCTTGGAAAAGTCAACGTCATGTGAGCCCACTGAATTATAACAATGGTCTGCCATGGCTGAGGTGTTGGTCCTACCGTGTTTTAGGTCTGCCCTTGTGTTCACGGATGCGGTCCGAGACATGTCGTTTGGTTTTCCAATGTAACTGCTACCAAAGAGGCGAGTTGAGGTGATAGGTGAGGAAGACAAGGTGAGGTGATGGTTGAGGTGGGGGACGGGCTGAGGTGATGGGTGACGAGGTGAGGTGATGAGTAAGGACAGACGAGGTGATGGAGCTTAACGAAACGAGGCGATGAGTGAGGAGGATGAAGTGAGGTGATGAGTGAGGAGGGGGACGAGGTGAGGTGATGGGTGAGGAGGGAGACGAGGTGAGGTGATGGGTGAGGAGGGGGACGAGGTGAGGCGATGGTTTAGGTGAGGTGATGGGTGGCGAGGTGAGGTGATGGGTGAGGAGAGACAAGGAGAGGTGATGGTTGAGGAGGGGGACGAGGTGAGGCGATGGGTGAGGAGGGGGACGAGGTGAGGCGATGGGTGAGGAGGAGGACGAGGTGAGGCGATGAGTGAGGAGGGAGACGAGGTGAGGCGATGGGTGAGGAGGGGGACGAGGTGAGGCGATGGGTGAGGAGGGAGACGAGGTGAGGCGATGGGTGAGGAGGGGGACGAGGTGAGGCGATGGGTGAGGAGGGGGACGAGGTGAGGCGATGGGTGAGGAGGGGGACGAGGTGAGGCGATGGGTGAGGAGGGGGACGAGGTGAGGCGATGAGTGAGGAGGGGGACGAGGTGAGGCGATGGGTGAGGAGGGGGACGAGGTGAGGTGATGATTGAGGAGGGGGACGAGGTGCGGTGATGGGTGAGGAGGGGGACGAGGTGAGGTGATGAGTGATGAGGGAGACGAGGTGAGGTGATGGGTGAGGAGGGGGACGAGGTGAGGTGATGAGTGAGGAGGGGGACGAGGTGAGGTGATGAGTGAGGAGGGAGACGAGGTGAGGCGATGAGTGAGGAGGGAGACGAGGTGAGGCGATGGGTGAGGAGGGGGACGAGGTGAGGCGATGGGTGAGGAGGGGGACGAGGTGAGGCGATGGGTGAGGAGGGGGACGAGGTGAGGCGATGAGTGAGGAGGGGGACGAGGTGAGGCAATGGGTGAGGAGGGGGACGAGGTGAGGCGATGAGTGAGGAGGGGGACGAGGTGAGGCGATGGGTGAGGAGGGGGACGAGGTGAGGCGATGGGTGAGGAGGGGGACGAGGTGCGGCGATGGGTGAGGAGGGGGGACGAGGTGAGGTGATGAGTGATGAGGGAGACGAGGTGAGGTGATGGGTGAGGAGGAGGACGAGGTGAGGTGATGAGTGAGGAGGGGGACGAGGTGAGGTGATGAGTGAGGAGAAAGACGAGGTGAGGTGATGGGTGAGGAGGGGGACGAGGTGAGGTGATGAGTGAGGAGGGAGACGAGGTGAGGCGATGGGTGAGGAGGGGGACGAGGTGAGGCGATGGGTGAGGAGGGGGACGAGGTGAGGCGATGGGTGAGGAGGGGGACGAGGTGAGGCGATGGGTGAGGAGGGGGACGAGGTGAGGCGATGGGTGAGGAGGGGGACGAGGTGAGGTGATGAGTGAGGAGGGGGACGAGGTGAGGCGATGGGTGAGGGGGACGAGGTGAGGCGATGGGTGAGGAGGGGGACGAGGTGAGGTGATGGGTGAGGAGGGGGACGAGGTGAGGCGATGGGTGAGGAGGGGAACGAGGTGAGGCGATGGGTGAGGAGGGGGACGAGGTGAGGTGATGAGTGAGGAGGGGAACGAGGTGAGGCGATGGGTGAGGAGGGGGACGAGGTGAGGCGATGGGTGAGGAGGGGGACGAGGTGAGGCAATGGGTGAGGAGGGGGACGAGGTGAGGTGATGGGTGAGGAGGGGGACGAGGTGAGGTGATGGGTGAGGAGGGGGACGAGGTGAGGTGATGAGTGAAGAGGGGGACGAGGTGAGGCGATGGGTGAGGAGGGAGACGAGGTGAGGCGATGGGTGAGGAGGGGGACGAGGTGAGGCGATGGGTGAGGAGGGGAACGAGGTGAGTCGATGGGTGAGGGGGACGAGGTGAGGTGATGGGTGAGGAGGGGGACGAGGTCAGGCGATGGGTGAGGAGGGGGACGAGGTGAGGTGATGAGTGAGGAGGGAGACGAGGTGAGGCGATGGGTGAGGAGGGGGACGAGGTGAGGCGATGGGTGAGGAGGGGTCGAGGTGAGGCGATGGTTTAGGTGAGGTGATGGGTGGCGAGGTGAGGTGATGGTTGAGGAGGGTGACGAGGTGAGGTGATGGGTGAGGAGGGGGACGAGGTGAGGAGATGAGTGAGGAGGGAGACGAGGTGAGGTGATGAGTGAGGAGGGAGACGAGGTGAGGTGATGGGTGAGGAGGGGGACGAGGTGAGGTGATGAGTGAGGAGGGGGACGAGGTGAGGTGATGGGTGAGGTGATGGGTGAGGAGGGGGACGAGGTGAGGTGATGAGTGAGGAGGGAGACGAGGTGAGGCGATGGGTGAGGAGGGGGACGAGGTGAGGCGATGGGTGAGGAGGGGGACGAGGTGAGGTGATGAGTGAGGAGGGAGACGAGGTGAGGTGATGAGTGAGGAGGGGGACGAGGTGAGGCGATGGGTGAGGGGGACGAGGTGAGGCGATGGGTGAGGAGGGGGACGAGGTGAGGCGATGGGTGAGGAGGGGGATGAGGTGAGGCGATGGGTGAGGAGGGGGACGAGGTGAGGCATTGGGTGAGGAGGGGGACGAGGTGAGGCGATGGGTGAGGAGGGGGACGAGGTGAGGCGATGGGTGAGGAGGGGGACGAGGTGAGTCGATGGGTGAAGAGGGGGACGAAGTGAGGTGATGAGTGAGGAGGGAGACGAGGTGAGGCGATGGGTGAGGAGGGGGACGAGGTGAGGTGATGAGTGAGGAGGGGGCTGAGGTGAGGTGATGGGTGAGGAGGGGGACGAGGTGAGGCGATGGGTGAGGAGGGGGACGAGGTGAGGTGATGAGTGAGGAGGGAGACGAGGTGAGGCGATGGGTGAGGAGGGGGACGAGGTGAGGCGATGGGTGAGGAGGGGGACGAGGTGAGGCGATGGTTTAGGTGAGGTGATGGGTGGCGAGGTGAGGTGATGGGTGAGGGGGACGAGGTGAGGTGATGGGTGAGGAGGGGGATGAGGTGAGGCGATGGGTGAGGAGGGAGACGAGGTGAGGTGATGGTTTAGGTGAGGTGATGGGTGAGGAGAGACGAGAGGTGATGGTTGAGGAGGGGGACGAGGTGAGGTGATGGTTGAGAAGAGACGAGGTGAGGTGATGGGTGAGGAGGGAAACGAGGTGAGGCGATGGGTGAGGAGGGGGACGAGGTGAGGCGATGAGTGAGGAGGGGGACGAGGTGAGGCGATGGGTGAGGAGGGAGACGAGGTGAGGCGATGGGTGAGGAGGGGGACGAGGTGAGGCGATGGGTGAGGAGGGGGACGAGGTGAGGTGATGGGTGAGGAGTGGGACGAGGTGAGGTGATGGGTGAGGAGGGAGACGAGGTGAGGTGATGAGTGAGGAGGGGGACGAGGTGAGGAGATGAGTGAGGAGGGAGACGAGGTGAGGTGATGGGTGAGGAGGGGGACGAGGTGAGGTGATGAATGAGGAGGGGGACGAGGTGAGGTGATGGGTGAGGTGATGGGTGAGGAAGGGGACGAGGTGAGGTGATGAGTGAGGAGGGAGACGAGGTGAGGCGATGGGTGAGGAGGGGGACGAGGTGAGGCGATGGGTGAGGAGGGGGACGAGGTGAGGTGATGAGTGAGGAGGGAGACGAGGTGAGGTGATGAGTGAGGAGGGGGACGAGGTGAGGCGATGGGTGAGGAGGGGGACGAGGTGAGGCGATGGGTGAGGAGGGGGACGAGGTGAGGCGATGGGTGAGGAGGGGGACGAGGTGAGGCGATGGGTGAGGAGGGGGACGAGGTGAGGCGATGGGTGAGGAGGGGGACGAGGTGAGGCGATGAGTGAGGAGGGGGACGAGGTGAGGCAATGGGTGAGGAGGGGGACGAGGTGAGGCATTGGGTGAGGAGGGGGACGAGGTGAGGCGATGAGTGAGGAGGGGGACGAGGTGAGGCGATGGGTGAGGAGGGGGACGAGGTGAGGCGATGAGTGAGGAGGGAGACGAGGTGAGGCGATGGGTGAGGAGGGGGACGAGGTGAGGCGATGAGTGAGGAGGGGGACGAGGTGAGGCGATGGGTGAGGAGGGGGACGAGGTGAGGCGATGGGTGAGGAGGGGGACGAGGTGAGGCGATGGGTGAGGAGGGGGACGAGGTGAGGCGATGGGTGAGGAGGGGGACGAGGTGAGGCGATGGGTGAGGAGGGGGACGAGGTGAGGCGATGGGTGAAGAGGGGGACGAGGTGAGGCGATGGGTGAGGAGGGGGACGAGGTGAGGCGATGGGTGAGGAGGGGGACGAGGTGAGGTGATGGGTGAGGAGAGGGACGAGGTGAGGTGATGAGTGAGGAGGGAGACGAGGTGAGGTGATGAGTGAGGAGGGGGACGAGGTGAGGCGATGGGTGAGGAGGGGGACGAGGTGAGGCGATGAGTGAGGAGGGGGACGAGGTGAGGCGATGGGTGAGGAGGGGGACGAGGTGAGGCGATGGGTGAGGAGGGGGACGAGGTGAGGTGATGAGTGAGGAGGAGGACGAGGTGAGGTGATGGGTTAGGTGAGGTGATGGGTGGCGAGGTGATGGGTGAGAAGGTGAGGTGATGGGTGAGGAGAGACGAGGTGAGGCGATGGGTGAGGAGGAAGACGAGGTGAGGCGATGGGTGAGGAGGGAGACGAGGTGAGGTGATGGGTTAGGTGAGGTGATGGGTGGCGAGGTGATGGGTGAGAAGGTGAGGTGATGGGTGAGGAGAGACGAGGTGAGGCGATGGGTGAGGAGGGGGACGAGGTGAGGCGATGGGTGAGGAGGGGGACGAGGTGAGGCGATGGGTGAGGAGGGAGACGAGGTGAGGCGATGGGTGAGGAGGGAGACGAGGTGAGGCGATGGGTGAGGAGGGGGACGAGGTGAGGCGATGGGTGAGGAGGGGGACGAGGTGAGGCGATGGGTGAGGAGGGGGACGAGGTGAGGCGATGGGTGAGGAGGGAGACGAGGTGAGGCGATGGGTGAGGAGGGGGACGAGGTGAGGTGATGGGTGCGGAGGGGAACTAGGTGAGGTGATGGGTGAGGAGGGGGACGAGGTGAGGTGATGGGTTAGGCGAGGTGATGGGTGAGGAGAGACGAGGTGAGGCGATGGGTGAGGAGGGGACGAGGTGAGGCGATGAGTGAGGAGGGGGACGAGGTGAGGCGATGGGTGAGGAGGGGGACGAGGTGAGGCGATGGGTGAGGAGGGGGACGAGGTGAGGCGATGGGTGAGGAGGGGGACGAGGTGAGGCGATGGGTGAGGAGGGGGACGAGGTGAGGTGATGGGTGAGGAGGGGGACGAGGTGAGGTGATGGGTGAGGAGGGGGACGAGGCGAGGCGATGGGTGAGGAGGGGGACGAGGCGAGGCGATGGGTGAGGAGGGGGACGAGGTGAGGCGATGGGTGAGGAGGGGGACGAGGTGAGGCGATGGGTGAGGAGGGGGACGAGGTGAGGCGATGAGTGAGG
>NW_027615238.1:0-57509 GCF_965212315.1 Lampetra planeri | reverse complement strand
CCCGCATAAATACGAAATCCGTAAGCACGTATGTACAACTAGCCAGGAACTCCCCCATCACACACAGCACACCCACGACACACAACGCACCCACAACACACACACCGCGCCCACACAACACAACACACTCAGTGTGCAAGGAGCACACCACCGACGCAGCATACAGTAACCATGACACGTGAAGGAAAATAAATTTTTTTTCTTTTTCTTCCTGCTGTATATTATAAGAGTCTGCGCATTTTAGCGCGCGTCCTTGCCGCAGGCCCGTCACACGGGGCAACCCCGGACGGCGGACCATCCGGTGGCGGCTGTCCCATGCGAGGTGAGGTCGCGATTGAAGTCGCGCGACTGTCGGCATCACCTGTGGGGGTTCCAGGGCGTGAGCCCGTCATTCCCGGTGCACCTGTGGGTGGGACAGCCGGCAACACATCAGGCGAGAGCAGCGACGGACCCTCCGAGTCGGTCGACCCCCCACATGCTTGGCCTCGCGTGCGTGGCGTGGGCCCCCGCACCGCAACAAACGGCTTCAGCCTAGAGGGGTGTACAAACCACCGGCGCCTCCCCCATTGGATTCGAACGCACTGAGGCCTCAAAACCTCAATAACCTCGACGGGGCCCCGCCACGGGCGTACGAGTTTAGAGGAGGTCGCGAGTGGTACCTGGGGACAGTGCAGCCATGCCCTGTCCCCCGGCTTCCACTGCAGCACGTGCGCGCGAGCCAGTCTGAGGCGCTCGTTCGCCTTCTGACGCCTGTCAGAATTTAGCCTCGCCGCATCCCGCGCCTCAGTCAGTTTGTCAAGGTTAAATTTAACGTGATCGTCCAATTTAGATTTGCCCAGCGGCACGGGGATCTGCAACTGTGCCCGAACAGGTGGGTCGGGTTCGCGGCCATACATAAGAAAGAAAGGTGAAAACCCCGTCGCAGCATGGGGAGCCAATCTGTATGCCGCTAGAACCCCTTGAATTTGTAAGTCCCAATCAGCCTGTGAGTCCGAAACTTGCTGCGACAACATAGACGTGATGGTGCGATGCAGACGCTCGACCATCCCGTCCGTTTGCGGGTGATAGGGGGAGGTTCGAATTTTTTTCGTTCCCAGGAGATCACAGACTTGTTTTAGGAGTTTCCCCGAAAAATTTCTACCCTGGTCGGTCAACAACCGCTCCGGGGCACCTTTGTCCATGACATAACCTTGGACAAAGGCGTCGACGATGGCTGCTGCCGACTGATTCGCCAGGGGCCAGGCCATAGGCCAGCGCGTAAAATATTCGACCCCAGTAAGCAAATATTTATTTCCCCTGGAGGTGGCGGGGAATGGCCCCAGAATATCCAGTGCGACCAGTTCATTTATTCTGGAGACCTGGATGGATTGTAAGGGCGGGTTCGACTCCCGTGCCGGTGGTTTGCGCTGCGCACACTGAGGGCATGCCGCCAACAGATCAGCGACATCCCTTGTCATACCCGGCCAAAAAAAATTCAGCTGAAGCAAGGCGAGTGTTTTCTGGGTACCTAGGTGGAGGAGGCGCTCATGAGCAGCCCACACCACCTTACCTCGTAGGCCAGAAGGGACCACCAGCCGGTGACGCTGGGATTTCCCGTCCCAATGCATAAGCAAGCCCGCATGGGTTTCCCATGCGTCGGCATGACCCGTCACACGCCCCCTCTCCCCGGCGCGACGACGCAACGCGAGGAGGGAGGCATCCTCCAACTGGAGGCGCCCCCATTCATCAACGGGCAATCCAAGCAGGGAATCTCTCCCCTGTTCGGCGATATCAATGGGGACTACCGTTTCATCGTCGGCGGCCGCCGCCAGGACCGGAACCATCACGTCCCCCACTGGCTTGCAACGCCCCGACCCCAGGAGACATGCGCATTCGGAGGCGGTTGGCATCCGTGACAGAGCGTCAGCGTTGGTGTGGCGAACGCCCTTACGATAAGTGGTTTCAAAACTGAAATCCTGGAGGACCTCCAGCCATCGGGACAATTGTCCCGATGGCTGTTGAACCTTCAGGGCGTACTGCAGTGCCGCATGATCTGTGCGGACGGTGAAATGCCGACCGTACAGATATGGGCGATACTGTTGGATGAAATAGACAATTGCCAACAGTTCCCTACGGGTGACACAATATCTTTGCTCCGTTGGAGACAACACCCGACTGCCGTACGCGACCACCCGTTCCACGCCGTCAACCACCTGGGAAAGCACGCCTCCAATACCCGTGTTGCTCGCGTCGGTGTCGAGCAAAAACGGCCTCGAAAAATCTGGGTAAATCAAGGGAGGAGCCTTCACCAGCGCGTCCCGAAGGGAGCAGAAAGCAGCTTCCTCATCCTGACCCCAGTGGAACCGAACCCCTTTAGAAGTTAACGCGTGTAGGGGTTTGGCAATTGTTGCAAAATTAGCGACGAAGCGTCGGTAATATGATGCGAAGCCAATAAAACTCCTGACCTCTCCCACCGAGGTGGGAGTCGGCCAGGAGCTGACACACTGCGTTTTGGCGGGATCGGTAGCAATACCCGAGCGCCCTACGATGTGCCCTAAATAACGCACCGACTCGCGTAACAAATGGCATTTTTGGGGCTTAAATTTCAAATTAGCAGCCCGCATCTTTAGGAAAACCGCCCGCAACCTCTGGAGATGTTCATCAAAAGTTTTACCAAAGACAATAACGTCATCCAAATAAATCAGGCACGATTCCCATTGCAATCCAGCCAAAACCAATTCCATCAATCGCTGGAAAGTTGCCGGCGCTGAGTGTAAGCCCATCGGCAACCGGTTGAATTGGAACAGGCCGTGCGGTGTACGGAAAGCAGTTTTAGGTTTAGAATCATCGTCCAGAGGAAGCTGCCAGAATCCCGAAAGTAAATCTAGTGTGGAGAAGAATCGCGCTCCCGCCAAAGCGTCCAGCGATTCGTCCATCCGTGGGAGCGGGTATGCGTCGGCAACCGAAATTTTATTAAGGCGCCGAAAATCCACGCAAAACCGCAACGAGCCGTCCTGCTTTTTAACCAGGACGATCGGCGCTCCCCACGGGCTGGTGGAGGGAGAAATGATGTCGGCGGCTAACATGTCATCAACAGCCGATTTGACATGGTCCTTTTCGGCGGGACTTAACCGAAACGGATTTTGGCGAATTGGCGCGCTGTCACCCGTGTCAATATGGTGACGCAGCAGGTGAGTGCAACCCAAATCATATTTATCACGACTGAAAACGTCGGAAAATTCCCTCAGTAGCGTTCTAAGCTGTTGGCGCTCTGAATTTGTCAGGTCCGTCGATCCCGCACAAAGCGCGTCGATCCACCCTTCATCGCTGTCCGAATGTGGGAGCATCCGGGAAGCAGTGCCAACGTGGTTCGCGACAGGTTCCTCGCAGGGCACTGGCGTCGCGTGAGCGAGCACCGTCCCTTGAGGAACCACCACCGTCTGCGATCCCACATTTAGGACCGCGATGAAAGGGTCCCCGTCCCCTCTTACGACGGTCTGGGCCGGAATCAAATGAGGCCCATTAACCCCGGCCCTAGACGGTCCCAGCAAAACACCCTGATCCCCTATGCCCTTAGCGAAGGGCTTACGAAGTTTGAGAGGCACTAGCATTTGAGCTCCCGGCGGCACACGAACAGTTTCAACGACGAACGCCGGTACCGTCGCGAACGCCGACCGAGCCGCCGCAGGGGATGGCAGGAACGCCATGCGCCGCCCCGATGGAAGCTCAATGCATCCTTGGTCGATCAAAATACGAATGGGCATTTTACCTAAGAAATCCGTCCCCAGCAGGCACGGAACCGCCAGCGAGGAGGAAACGAAAATCGGCCCCGACAATTTGATGTCCCCAATAGAAATTTGCGCTCGAATCTGTCCCATGATGCCGAGAGAGCCCCCGTTAGCGGCATAGAATGGGACGTTAACCGGCAGTAAAGGCCGGCTTTGTACGGGCAGAATATTGTAAATTAATTCCGAAATGATTGTCGCCGATGCCCCCGTATCGACCAAGATGCGTACTTCTACCCCGTCAATGTGTCCGACTACGGCCGACGACCCTGACGACGCGGCTACCACGCGATGGGCCAACACGGACCACTGTTTGGGCTCGATTTGAGTCCCCGCAGTGATCCGCGTTGGCCCCACGCAACGCGACATCGGCCCCCCGTTTGTTGTGGTGCGAGAGCGTGCAACGGGTAGGTGCTTTGGCCAAACATGTGTGGTGCCGCGACTCGCCGGGTCATGTTGCTGGAGCTTGGGAGGAGGAGGCCCGGCGTCCCGTCGAGCCGTCGTCCCGCGCTGTCGAGGAGAGCGGCACCCCGAGGCGACGTGGCCCCGGACGCCGCAGTTGAAACACCGCGGGAGCCCCGGTGGAGACGACGGGCGGTTGAAACGGCTTGACCCGTCCCGGGCCGACCGTACTTCTTGCGCCTGTTGCCGTCGATGGTCGACGGCGAAGAGCTCCTCCGTCGGAAGGGTGGCTGCAGCCACCGCACGCCCTGCCGATGCCCTGCTGGCTTTCCGCCGCAGGGACAGAAGGTTGGCGTGAAGGAGGCGCGCCGCCTGAAGAGAGGTCATCTCGGCGTCCTCCTGTGCGACGACAGCGATGTCCAGGTCGTCTGCCAGGAGGAGTATTTTCTCCGTGACCATCGCGTCCACGCCATCGTCGTCCATACGGGGAAAAGCCGTCTTAGCCAGCGCTAGGAGGCTCGTCCTGTATGCCAGGGGCGACTCCTTCTCACCCCGCTTGCGCTCGTAGAACCGCTCTCTGCATTCCGCTGAAGGTCCATAGACCCCGGCCAGCAGCTGTAGTGCTTTCGGCAGAGTAGACCGCTTCTCTTTCGGCGCCGATGTGAGGGCGGCGAGCGCGTCTGCGTCGAGGAGCGCCGGCAGCGCGCAGAGGGCTTCATCGTCGGACCACCTTGCCATTTCTTGGTGGGCGATGAAGCGTCGCTGGAAGCCGCCCCAGTCGCCCTCTGCACCAACAAATTCTTTCAGCGGAGGCAGCCGTTGTTGTAGCGCAGCGTTCGCCTTGGACGTCTGTAGGCTGCTATCCCCGGGACTCGGCTGTGCGTCGGCGCGAATGGCAGATGGAATCGCCTGTCGCGGATGTGATGACGCTCCCTCCGCTGGAGATGACGCAGCTGTCCCAGCGAGAGCGGTGTCGGACCCAAGGTTGAGCCCGGCCACGCCCTCCGCAGCTGCCGTGACGATGGCGGGAAATTCAAAGTTTGAGTTTTCAGAAATGGCGGGAAGGCGCTCAGGTTGACGACTCCCCTCGCCCCGTGGTGGACCACCAGCCCCCAGCCGCGTGATGTTTTCCAGCGTGGCGGCAGCGGCGTACAGTAGCTCCGCCAGTCTCTCGTGAGCCAGCCGTAGCGCGTCTGGCTGCGGCCCCTCTTCATGCCGATGCCCCGGTAGGAAGGCGTCGGCCCCCGGCTGCGCCATGTCTTGGTGAGCCGCCTCGGGCTCAACGACTTCAGCAGTGTCCTCCTCCGGTACTCTGGCTCGAGCTGTCTGACGTGTTTCCATGTCCGTAGTACTTCTGACACCAGATGAAGTACCGGTGAAGACGCTGGACACCCAGGTTGAGGCACACGTATATTTATTTTCAGCTTATCGGTACAGGACAACACTAGAGGGGGTAGCGGCCCCCTCACCCGGATAACTGGGGATACCCCCTAGCTAATCTCACCTATCCCCAAGTCCTCCTCTAACGAGCTAGGGGAGGCTAACTGGCCCGACACTGGTGAGTCGGGCTACGGTCTCCGGAGTCCCAGGGTCTAACCCTGGTTCACGGAACCACGCCTCTGGCTCGCTCCTCTGCAGCCCTGACAAGGGCGGCGTCGAGGGGAGTCCAGGGCTCTAGCTAGAGGATCTTCACTCTTCCTCCTTCGTTCCCAGACTGAGCCCCGAGCTCTCTTTGTCCTCCCCCTTTATACCCCCCAACAGGATCACAACCCCCCAGGCTGCCTGATGCGGACGTCGCTGCGGGCACCCCCCCCGTGTACTCCCGTAACTCCGCCCACTGTGTTTGTCACCCATTGGATCGTATGCACTTACAGCCCTCCCGTAACAGCCCTACATGTGTAACACCTGTATCGAGCCAATACCACATCCCCAATTGAAACTTGACCGGGGTAAATGCCCTGCGTTGGCAATCACCGCAGCCCCTGCATCAACATCGCCCGCATGGCCTGGCTTTGCATCCCGACTCGCGTGTTTGGCTCCACGTTGCATATTCATCGCTCGCTCTCTCGCTCTCTCCTCGTCCGCAGAGCGCGAGTGTGATCGTGAGTGTGATCGTGAGTGTGATCGTGAGTGTGATCGCGAGTGTGAGCGTGCGTGACTTCGTGGTGTCCGTTCCGATCTCCTCCCCCCTTAATCCAACGGAGTAAAAGTGAGCTGAGCGCAATGAAAAATGAGCGTCGGATTTTTTTACCCTTTCGGAATAATAACACGGCTGGGGGTTGTGTCAAGATGTTCAAACATACCAAATAGAAGACCCCTTTTGTAAGGAATCAAGTTTCTGCGGTAACCACACGCACGCAATGCTTGAGGTGGACGTGCAAACATAACACCCTCTGATGATACTATAACGATGCATTGCCCTTGAAACCGATTGGCCTAGATCAGAGACAGAAGCCATTCTTTCGATTTAAAGCTTTCGTGACTGCAGGGATTCATCGTCTTGGTTCTTTCGGTAAAGTCACGTAGAAGGGAAATAATAAAATAGTAAAAATAAAACATGATAAAATATAATTCTCACGACGTTTCGGCCACAACGCAAGCAGCCGTCCTCAGGTGAAGAACAGGTCTGTCGAGAAGACAGCGTCTGAATAAGCTTAAATAGACGCTCCAAGCCTGGGAAGTGTCATTCAGACTCTGTCTTCTCGACAGACCTGTTCTCCACCTGAGGACGGCTGCTTGCGTTGTGGCCGAAACTTCGTGAGAATTATATTTTATCATGTTTTATTTTTATTACTTTATTATTTCCCTTCTACGTGACTTTACCGAAAGAGCCAAGAATAAGAAGCCATTCTGTGTGGACTCGTCTCGCCAGCGGTGTCAGACCAGAGAACGATGCCTTAAGGCGGACAGAACAAGGTGTCAGAGTATTTTTAGCACGGGGTCAGTCGCTCTGTCATGGGATACATTCATTTTCCTCTATCAAAGTATGAAAAATAAGAATAGGATTCTACCCTTTCCGGCCAATATATATTAAAAAAACAGGAGTTGTGTCAAGATGTTCTAACAGCAAATAGAAGATTCCATTGTGTCTTCACGTTCGCCACACGTAACCGCGTGCGGTTTTTGCAGCAACTTGAATCCATTGCAGATGATTTCTAGTTGGAGTTTGAACATCGTAACACACACCGAGGTCGTAGCCATGGAGTGAACATTGGGGGGGAACAAATCTTTCAGCGGGTCTGGGGGGTACCCCCCCCCCCCCACCCCAGAAAATAAATATAAATTTGAAAACTCATTTTCTGCCTAAAATATTTTAAAAAGTTCACGAACACACGGGATGGATTTTTTTTTTACAATAATGTCTAATAGTGTATTGTATTACATTGCTGCTTTTTTCTTTTTGTACCTTTTTCTTGTTTCATTGTATGTAATGGCAGAGATTAGGGATTTATAAAGTACAACCATAATCACAAACATTTAAACAGAAAATCTATTTTATAGCAATATATTGGGGGGGGGGACATTTTGAGCATATTTGCATTGATACAGGAAAATAAAATTAACAGATGACATAGTGACTCACCCCGTGCTAAATAGATTTTCTGTCGATATGATTGTGATTATGGTTGTACTTTATAAATCCCTAATCTCTGCCGTTACATACAATGAAACAAGAAAAGGTAAAAAACAGCAATGTAATACAATACACTATTAGACTTTATTATTAAAAAATAACTAAAAATTAAATCCTATGTGTTAGCGAATTTTTTGATATTCTAGGCAGGAAATGGCAGGAAATACGTTTTCAAATTTAGATTTTTTGGGGGGGGGACCCCATACCTCCTGGAAGATTTGGTCCCCCCCAATGTTGACTCCATGGCTAGGGCCTTGGTGTGTTACGATGTTCAAATTCCAACTAAAAATCATCTGCAAGGGATCAAGTTGTTGCATAAACCGCACGCGGTTACGTGTGGCGAACATGAAGACAAAAGGAAATCTTCTATTTGCTGTTTGAACATCTTAACACAACTCTTGTTTTTTTAAAATATATATTGGCAGGAAAGGGGAAAATCATATTATTATTATTTTGTATACTTTGATACAGGAAAATAAATGTATCCCATGACACAGCCACTCACCCCGTGCTATTAATACTCTGACACGTGTGGTATTGTGCTTGTACTGTCTGACACCGCTGATGAGACGGGTCTACACAGAATGGCTTCTGTCTCTGATGTAAGGCAATCGGTTTCAAAGGCAATGCAGCCTTTTATTTTTCGATGTAAAGCTTTCGTGACCGCAGGGATTCTTATTCTTGGTTCGTTCGGTAAAGTCACGTGGAAGGGAAATAATAAAGTAATTACAATAAAACATAATAAAATTCTCGCGACTTTTTGGCCACAACGCAAGCAGCCGTCCTGCGTTGTGGCCGAAACGTCGTAAGAATTTTATTATGTTTTATTTGTATTATTTTATTATTAAAACTTAATAAAATTCACACGACGTTTCGGCCACAACGCAGAACGGCTGCTTGCGTTGTGGCCGAAACGTCGTGAGAATTTTATTATGTTTTATTTTTATAACTTTATTATTAAAACATAATGAAATTCTCACGACTTTTCGGCCATAACGCAAGCAGCCGTTCTGCGTTGTGGCCGAAACGTCGTGAGAATTTTATTATGTTTTATTTTTATAACTTTATTATTAAAACATAATGAAATTCTCACGACTTTTCGGCCATAACGCAAGCAGCCGTTCTGCGTTGTGGCCGAAACGTCGTGAAAATGTTATTACGTTTTATTTTTATTATTTTATTATTAAAACATAATAACATTCACGCGACTTTTCGGCCACAACGGAGGATGGCTGCTTGCGTTGTGGCCGAAACGTCGTGAGAATTTTATTATGTTTTATTTGTTTTACTTTATTATTAAAACATAATAACATTCACACGACGTTTCGGCCACAACGCAAGCAGCCGTCCTGCGTTGTGGCCGAAACGTCGTGAGAATTTTATTATGTTTTATTTGAATTACTTTTTTATTTCCACAAATGACGTCACGCACCTAGGGGGGGGGGGGGTCAGACATTTGTGACGATGTGTGACGAGGGGGGTGGGGTTGAGAAATGTGACGTCACATCAAAACACGCAACTTTAAATGAATATAGACAACACGTTCTACTTAATTAAATAGACTTTGTAATACATGTTTTCTCCTACAACATCAGAGTGCAGCGCCACATTAAATACGCACTACAATGGCAATAGTTTAAAGCGATTTGAAGCATGTTTTATATATTTTTTTTGGGGGGGGGGGCAGAACTTTGTGACGTCATATTTGAAGGGGGGGGTCTCACTTTTTGTGACCCCGTGTGACGATGGGGGGGGGGGGGGTCAAAAATCGTCCAAAATCGCGTGACGTCATTATGAACGACCCCCCTGACGCCTATACTGTTTGGTTCTTTCGGTAAAGTCACACGTAGCCATAAAAGAAAATAAATAACTTCTAGATTTGAAGCTTTCGTGACCGCAATGATTCATATTTTTAGGTTTTTTTCAGTAAAGTCACCAGGTAGGTAAAAAATTAAAATTAATAAAAGTAAAATAAAAATAAAATAAAAATCACGACGTTTCGGAGGCAACACAAGCTTCCGTCTTCAGGTGGAACCGTCACAGCACGATAGCTGTATCAAGTGAGAGAAATTCCAAGGAAACAGTCCTTGTATATATACTGGTTGAGGGTGGGAGGAGCCAAGGTAGGCCACTTTTATTAATTTAAATTTTTTACCTACCTGGTGACTTTACCGAAAAAACCTAAGAAAATTAATCACGACGTTTCGATCGCAACACAAGCGGTCGTCCTCGGGAGGAAAAAACATCATCCAGCAGTGGAGCTGCTGAACGTCGGTCAATCAGTTTCCTAACGCCGCCCGTTTGAATTGCCAAAAAACAGTAAAAAAAACCTATTGTTTCTAGATTTGAAGCTTTCGTGACTGCAAGGATTCATACTCTGAGGCTTTTTCGGTAAAGTCACGTAGGTAAAAAAATAAAAAATAAAATGTATAGAAGTAATAATAGAAATTAAATAAAAAAAATCACGACGTTTCGGAGGCAACACAAGTCTCCGTCATCAGGTGGGACCGTCACAGCTAAAATTACTGCATCAAGTGATGCAGTTAAACTCACTTGATGCAGTAATTTTAGCTGTGACGGTCCCACCTGATGACGGAGACTTGTGTTGCCTCCGAAACGTGGTGAGTTATTATTTTATTTCTATTATTACTTACATTTTTTTAAAAAAATTTTACCTACGTGACTTTACCGAAAAAGCCTAAGATATAAAACCTATTGTGCCTGAGTGGAGTTCGTGTCGTTTCTCTCACTGCTCTGCGTGGGGTTCGTCCGGAATGTCCGGGTTCCTCCCATCGCCACGATGAAAAAATAAACTCCTTAAAAAAAGTTTTTTCTTTTTAAACATCGCGTATATTTTTGATTCGTAGCTTTCGTGACTGCGGGAGTCCATGGTCTTTGGTTCTTTCGGTGAAGTCACGTTAGGTATGAAATGAAATAAATCACGACGTTTCGGGCACAACACAAGCGTCCATCGTCAGGTGACGATGGACGCTTGTGTTGCGCCCGAAACGTCGTGATTTATTTTAATTCATACCTGACGTGTACATTAACAACTTCGTTTAGCTCACGGTCAAGAAGTACGTCAATTGTTCGGCGCCTGCTCCCACAGCAACGCTTACTTGAATTGATTACTTTGTGTCTCTCTCGCACACGTGTCGGTGATGTGTAGAGCGTCTTCTTCGAACGCTGGGGAGCCGGACAAGCCCCTCTCTGTACCAGCGTGGACGGCACCCTCGTGGTGTTCACCTTCTGAAGCGCTCGCTCGTCACCGTGGCGTGCGCGATGACCACCACCACCACAACCACCACCACAACCACCACCACCACCACAACCACCACCACAACCACCACAACCACCACCACCACAACCACCACCACCACCACCACAACCACCACCACCACAACCACCACCACAACCACCACCACCACCACAACCACCACAACTACCACCACCACCACCACAACCACCACCACCACAACCACCACCACCACGTGGCTTTTCTTTCGTGTTGTGCGCGGTGCTTTTAGCGCCACGGCGCGTGGATTTACAGCGTTTATTTGTGTTGCTGGTGACTTTGTGTATTTCGTATCGAAATCGCCTCCAGTGCTGTTGCTGCTGCTGGCGGCAATACAAGTTGTTTAAAAGTCAACGTCGATCTGTCTCCACGTGGTCGCGTGGATTTTTCTCTGGCTCGTCCGGGGGTTTCCTTCCCCGTTCAGAATCAACATCGCCACGCGTTTTAGAGTCTTTGGCTTGTGCTGCTATAAATGTTGTTGATGATGACCATGATGATGATGAGCCACACTTAGCAAAGCGTATCATGTGTGGCGAAAATCGCTTCTGATCAAGAGCATTAGCAGCGGATTGGCGGGGCCTTTGTAAGACATAGTTTTACATTTAGATTTGAAGCTTTCGTGACTGCAAGGATTCAAATTCTTAGGTTTTTTCGGTAAAGTCACGTAGAAGGAAAATAATAGAATAATAAAAATAAAACATAATGAAATAATTATCACGACGTTTCGGCCACAACGCAAGCAGCCGTCTTCAGGTGGAGAACAGGTCTGTCGAGAAGGCAGAGTTCTCTACCTGAAGACGGCTGCTTGCGTTGTGGCCGAAACGTCGTGAGAATTATTTTATTATGTTTTATTTTTATTATTTTATTATTTTCCTTCAAGTTTCATTTACTTGATACAGCTGTCGTGGCTGTGACGGTTCCACCTGAAGACGGAAGCTTGTGTTGCCTCCGAAACGTCGTGATTTGTATTTTTATTTTACTTTTCTTAATTTTAATTTATTACGTTCCTGGTGACTTTACCGAAAAAAACCTAAGAATAGTTTTACATTTGCAAAGTTTGGATTCATCGATTTTATTATTGTCGATTTCCACCGAGGAGCAGGCGCAGAGGGAGCGTGATTAGACACGCGGCGTGGGCAGAGAGGAGACTGGGGGGCGAACGGTGCGAGATAGAGAGAGATGGGTGGGGGACGACTCAGAGAGTATATCCCAGAACATTCGCTCTTCGCTCGTGGCAACCAGGACGGGAATAATGGGGGGGGGGGGTGAAGAAATCTGAGACACACTGAGACAGGCAGACAGAGAGAGAAACGCCGGGGAAATCGATGGAAAATTGCGGAGATTTTTGTTTGGAGGCCCGAATTTTCCACTGACGGCACCGCCACACAAACACCCCCACAACCACCACCACAACCACCCACAACCACCACCACAACCACCCACAACCACCCCCACAACCACCCACAACCACCACCACAACCACCCCCACAACCACCCACAACCACCACCACAACCACCCACAACCACCCCCACAACCACCCCCACAACCACCCCCACAACCACCACCACAATCACCCACAACCACCCACAACAACCACCCACAACCACCCACAACCACCCACAACAACCACCACAACCACCCCACAACCACCCCAAACCACCCCCACAACCACCCCCACAACAACCCCCACAACCACCCACAACCACCCACAACCATCCCCCAACTACCCACAAACACCCCCAACCACCACCACAACCAACCCCCAACCACCCCCACAACCACCCACAACCACCCCCACAACCACCACCACAACCACCCACAACCACCACACAACCACCCCCACAACCACCCACAACCACCCCCACAACCACCACCACAACCACCCCCACAACCACCCACAACCACCACCACAAGCACCCCCACAACCACCCCCACAACCACCCCCACAACCACCCCCACAACCACCACACAACCACCCCCACAACCACCCACAACCACCCCCACAACCACCACACAACCACCCCCACAACCACCCACAACCACCCCCACAACCACCACCACAACCACCCCCCAACCACCCCCCAACCACCCCCACACCCACCACAACCACCCCCACAACCACCACCACAACCACCCCCCAACCACCCCCCAACCACCCCCACAACCACCTCACAACCACCACCACAACCATCCCACAACCATCCCCCAACCACCCCCACAACCACCCCCACAACCACCCCCACAACTACCACCACAACCACCACCACAACCATCCCACAACCAACCCCCAACCACCCCCACAACCACCCACAACCACCCCCACAACCACCACCACAACCACCCACAACCACCACACAACCACCCCCACAACCACCCACAACCACCCCCACAACCACCACCACAACCACCCCCACAACCACCCACAACCACCACCACAAGCACCCCCACAACCACCCCCACAACCACCCACAACCACCACACAACCACCCCCACAACCACCACACAACCACCCCCACAACCACCCACAACCACCCCCACAACCACCACCACAACCACCCCCAACCACCCCCCAACCACCCCCACACCCACCACAACCACCCCCACAACCACCACGACAACCACCCCCCAACCACCCCCCAACCACCCCCACAACCACCTCACAACCACCACCACAACCATCCCACAACCATCCCCCAACCACCCCCACAACCACCCCCACAACCACCCCCACAACCACCACCACAACCACCACCACAACCATCCCACAACCATCCCCCAACCACCCCCACAACCACCCCCACAACCACCCCCACAACCACCCCCCAACCACCCCCACAACCACCCCACAACCACCCACAACCACCCCCACAACCATCCCCCAACCACCCCCACAACCACCACCACAACCACCACCACAACCATCCCACAACCATCCCCCAACCACCCCCACAACCACCCCCACAACCACCCCCACAACCACCCCCCAACCACCCCCACAACCACCCCCACAACCACCCCCACAACCACCACCACAACCACCTCCACAACAACCACCACAACCATCCCCACAACAACCCCCCCAACCACCCCCTAACCAACCCTCAACCACCCCCAACCACCCCCCAACCACCCCCCCAACCACCCACAACCACCCCCCAACCACCCCCTAACCAACCCTCAACCACCCCCACAACCACCCCACAACCACCCCACAACCACCCCCAACCACCCCCCAACCACCCCCCCAACCACCCCCAACCACCCCCTAACCAACCCTCAACCACCCACAACCACCCACAACCAACCTCACAACCACCACCCAACCACCCCCCCACCCACCCCCCATCCCCCCACATCTCCCACCCCCCACAACCCCCCACAACCCCCCACCCTCCCACCCCCCAACCCCCCCCCTCCCTCCACCGGCTCGCGCCGTGACAGGTCTCCCGTCGCCTCCACAACGCGAGATCTCTCACGGCGCAGGTCACGTGGCTCGGAGTGAACCCGGTTCACTCTCTACAGGGGGGGGTGTGTGGGGGTGTGGGGGGTAGTGGGGGGTGTGGGGGGGTAGGGGGGTGGGGGTTGTGGGGGGATGGGGGGGTAGGGGTTAGATTGCGTCGTGAGATCGACATCGCAGCCGCCGCCACGGCCAATTAGTGAGGGGTTTGTCACGTGGTCAACACGTGGTCAACACGTGGTCAATTAATTAGTGACCGGTTGAGCAGAAACCGCTTCTGTGTGATGGAGAGTTAAACCCAGTGCCGGATCATCCTTGTAGCAAAAGTAGCTGCAACATAATATGTAGTAGTAGCTACTACATATTATGTAGTAGCTACTACTACATGTGTAGTAGTAGCTACTACAGTACTACAGTAGTAGCTACTACTACATAATATGTAGTAGTAGCTATTACTACATATTATGTAGTAGTAGCTACTACATAATATGTAGTAGCTACTACTACAAATGTTGTAGCTACGTGTCCCGCACTTTCAAGGGCCCCGCGCTAAAAGCTTTCGAGCTATCAATTCCGGTTCAGTGACTCTGCACTTGCTCTATTACTATAGTACTATACCGCCTTCGACTTTTACAAACGACTGGGTGTTTAAGGTTAGCGATTTGTCGAATTATCTGGGCTGTTTCGCAAATGAAAAAATACAATTACTTTACTGTGCGAGTTAAAAAAAAAGTGTGTTTTAATATTTACGTGTTGTTTTTGTTTCGATTTAAAGCTTTCGTGACTGCAGGGATTCATCTTCTTGGTTCTTTCGGTAAAGTCACGTAGAAGGGAAATAATGAAATGATAAAAATAAAACATAATAAAATCATTCTCACGACGTTTCGGCCACAACGCAAGCAGCCGTCCTCAGGTGAAGAACAGGTCTGTCGGACGCTGTCTTTCCTACGGCTGCTTGCGTTGTGGACGAAACGTCGTGAGAATTATTGTATTATGTTTTATTTTTTATTATTTTATTATTTCCCTTCTACGTGACTTTACCGAAATAACCAAGAAGATGAATCCCTGCAGTCACGAAAGCTTTAAATCGAAAAAAAAGATGATGATGTTGATGATGATAATGTTGATGATGATGTTGATGATGATGATGTTAATGATGTTGATGTTAATGATGATGATGTTGATGATGATGTTGATGATGATGTGAATGACGCTGTCTTCACGACAGACCTGTTCTTCACCTGAGGATGGCTGCTTGCGTTGTGGCCGAAACGTCGTGATAATTATTTTATTATGTTTTATTTTTTATTATTTTATTATTTCCCTTCTACGCGACTTTACCGAAAGAACCAAGAAGATGAATCCCTGCAGTCACGAAAGCTTTAAATCGAAAAAAAAGATGATGATGTTGATGATGATAATGTTGATGATGATGTTGATGATGATGATGTTAATGATGTTGATGTTAATGATGATGATGTTGATGATGATGTTGATGATGATGTTGATGATGATGTGAATGACGCTGTCTTCACGACAGACCTGTTCTTCACCTGAGGATGGCTGCTTGCGTTGTGGCCGAAACGTCGTGAGAATTATTTTATTATATTTTATTTTTTATTATTTTATTATTTCCCTTCTACGCGACTTTACCGAAAGAACCAAGAAGATGTGTTGTTGTTGCTTTGTCGGGTTAGGCCCACGGTAGCTATGTTGCTCGTTCTATTTTTCTTTTTCATAAGCGACCTGCCAATATATGACAGTCTCGACCAAGTGGGCTTCATCATCGCGTGGACATTTTTAGGGGACACACACACACTCTGAACGCGTGTTCATTGATTCGCAAAAATCGGCAGGACCCGGAGAAAAATCCACGCGGCCACGGGGAGAGAGAAAGAGAGAGACACGCAAACTCCAAATATACAGAATCAGGCGTCAGGGTCGGGATCGAACCCACGACCTCCTGTGTACCAGGGGAGGTAGTTAACATTTCCCTAGCCACCGTGATGATGATGAGAGGGACACGCAAACTCCAAATATACAGCAGCAGGCGTCAGGATCGGGATCAAACCCACGACCTCCTGTGCACCAGGCGAGGTAGTTATCATCAAGCCACCGTGATGATGATGATGATGAGAGAGACACGCAAACTCCAAATATACAGCAGCAGGCGTCAGGGTCTGGATCGAACCCGTGACTTTCTGCACACCAGGCGAGGTAGTTAACATCTCATGGAGACGTGGAGGCTCAGTGGCACCATCACCATCGTCACCAATTAATTTTTCTATCGACTGATAACTCATCTATTGATGATTCATCACTGTATCCATCATCCAGTAATACTAATTACATCATCATCATCATGAACCAGCATTGTATGCAGAGCCGCAGCTCAATGTTGACAAGTCAGCCTCGCAACAAGAACGTCCTGGGTTCAATTCCCGACTGGTATGTGTGTGAGTGAGTGTGTGAGAGTGTGTGAGTGAGTGTGTGTGAGTGAGTGAGTGTGTGAGAGTGTGTGAGTGAGTGTGTGAGAGTGTGTGAGTGTGTTTGAGTGTGTGTGTGAGAGTGTGTGTGAGTGAGTGTGTGAGTGTGTGAGTGGGTGTGAGAGAGTGTGTGAGTGAGTGTGTGTGTGAGAGAGTGTGTGAGGGAGTGTGTGTGTGAGTGAGTGTGTGTGAGAGAGTGTGTGAGTGAGTGGGTGTGAGAGAGTGTGTGAGGGAGTGTGTGTGTGAGAGAGTGTGTGAGAGACAGTGTGTGTGTGAGTGTGTGTGAGAGAGAATGTGAGTTTGTGTGTGTGACAGAGAGGAGCGGTGGTGTAGTGGTTAGCGCGCTGCGCTATGAACCTGGCGACCCGGGTTCGATTCCCGCTCACGGCCAACACCCAGTGACGATTATCTGACCCGGTCCCGGGCCTCCCCTAGGTCGACTCAACCTCAAATTAGTACCTGGTGCCGTGTGTAAACATCGCCACTGGGGAGACAAAGGCGGCCGGGCGTGGTGTTGGCCACCCACCCCCACGTGTGCCGTGCCGGCCTTCATAGGTGCTTCTAGATTTGAAGCTTTCGTGACTGCAAGGATTCATACTTTTAGGTTTTGTCGGTAAAGTCACGTAGGTAAAAATGAAAATTTATTTTAATTTTAAACCTAAGAGTATTCATACGTGCTCTCTATGGGCACTTGACCCAACAGACTGTGAAGGCTACACGGGGCACCTTTGTCTTGTTGTGAGTGGAGCCTGGAACTTCTCCCTGTCACCTGCTTTGGGTTTCCTCCAGATTCGCCGCTTTCCTACCACAGCCAAAACAAAACCAGACCCCAATTCCGATCAAACAATTCCCTGCGCTCTTGATTTTAATCTTTCGTGACTGCAGGAAATGTACACTCTTTGGTAGAAAATAAAATAAATGACGACGTTTCGGGCGCAACACAAGCGTCCGTCATCAGGTGGGAAATCATTATTTTCATACCTACGTGACTTTACCAAAAGAACCAAAGAGTCTGAATTTCCTGCAAATTGCTCAACGTGGCGGGCGAGTCTAACACGCAGTAGGATTTCGCGACCGATATTGTTCGTAGTTATGGGTTTCGTTTTTTCTTTCCCGGGGCAATATCATCGCCCGATGAAGGTGGTGGTAACGACCTGCGAAACGTCGTACTCGAACCGTAAATGTCGCCGTGCGTTTACTGCCCAACACGCCGCTGTGCGGAGCAAATTGGCTGTGTGTGTGTGTGTGGTGGTGGCGGGTAAACGACACAACACACCTGCGTTGTGAATACGCAACGGGAATTGCAGAAGCGGCGACAGCAGCATCGCCTCCCTGCTTGCCCCCCGCGACAAAACCAGCGGGCAGGACCCTCCTGCTGGAAGAGTCTTGAGACTCGGTAAACCGCCCGGCCCCCCGACCACCCACACCCACGCGTGGATGATGATGAGGATGATGATGAAGATGGATGATGGATGATGAGGATGATGGTGATGATGATGAGGATGATGATGATGAGGATGATGATGAGGATGATGATGAAGATGATGATGATGAGCATCATGATGAGGATGATGATGATGAAGATGGATGATGGATGATGATGAGGATGATGATGATAGCGAACAGACGTGCTGGACTGACACGCGCATGTCAGAATGTATTCGAGTAGATTTTTGGTTTTTTTGTAATCACAAAAACGGAAATGAAATTTCCCGCACACACAACACCACCACCGCCACCACCGCCCCCCCTGCAATGCCAAATATTTACCCCGGGTAACAGAGTGGGGGGGGGGGGGTACGGGGGAGGGGGTCCCTCGGGGGGTACGGTGGATGGGCGGACCCTAGGGGGGAGGGGAGGGGAGGGGCTGTGTTGAGAGGGGCACTGCCCCCCCCCGTGCTAACAGCGAGGATATTAATCAAATAAACATTTGACGAATTTTATCCGTTCCACAATGCACGCGAACACTCGACAGCAGTTGGGGGGCGTGTGGTGGAAATTCCACGTTCAGTCAGCGGGCGCGGTTTATCCGTCGGATGACCAACTGCTGATGTTGATCTTCATTCCCACAATTTGGTGTGTGATTTATCGACCCCCTCCCCCTGGAGGGAAGGGATGATGGGCTGAGTCAAAGCCCCGCCCAACGAGCTGAGTGCTCGTCAGCGGTGCTGTTTGTGGCTGGCCGCTGTCGCGAGGTTGAGTTCCGATCCTCGTTTAAGGCTGAGTCGACCTAGGGGAGGCCCGGAACAGGTTCGTGGCGCCGCGCGCTAACCACTACACCACCGCTCCCCACCACTGACACACCTACTGACACACCCACTGACATACACAATGACACACACACTGACACAAAGATAAAGATCCCCCGTATAGCCTTAACAGACCGTAGGGGCAAGTGCTGTTAGCGAGTAGCACCTATGAAGGCCGGAACGGTACACGAAGGGGTGGGTGGCCAGCACCACGCCCGACCGCCTTTGTCTCCCCAGTGGCGATGTTTACACACCGCACCAGGTACTCATTTCAGGCTGCGTCGACCTAGTGGAGGCCCAGGACCGGTTCAGATAATCGTCACTGGTGTTGGCCGTGAGCGGGATTCGAACCCGGGTCGCCAGGTTCATAGCGCAGCGCGCTCACCGCTACACTACCACTGACACACGCACACTGACACACGCACACTGACACACACACACTGACGCACACACACTGACACACACACACTGACGCACACACACTGACACACACACACACACACTGACGCACACACACTGACACACACACACACTGACACACACACACTGACGCACACACACTGACACACACACACACTGACGCACACACACTGACACACACACACACTGACGCACACACACTGACACACGCACACTGACGCACACACACTGACGCACACACACTGACACACACACACACTGACACACGCACACTGACACACACACACTGACACACACACACTGACGCACACACACTGACACACACACACTGACGCACACACACTGACACACACACACTGACGCACACACACTGACACACGCACACTGACACACACACACTGACGCACACACACTGACGCACACACACTGACACACACACACTGACGCACACACACTGACACACACTGACACACACACACTGACGCACACACACTGACACACACACACTGACACACACACTGACACACACACACTGACACACACACACTGACGCACACACACTGATACATACACTGACACACACACACACCCCGACACACACACACATCACCTCGACACACACACACATCACCCCGACACACACACACGCGTTACGCTCAGCACACACGCTCACACCACAAACCGCCATTCGCCACAAAGTGGCGGTGACGTCAGCCTGTGCCAGACTAGGTCCACGTCAAGGCCACGTGTAGCGTCGAGCGCTTGCTGGCAGGAGGTCACGGGTCAGACGCAGCAGGTGCCACGGGTCGACTGAATGAGATGACCGAGATGAGTGGCTGATGCACCACCTGTGCCCCCTACTGTGCCAACTGACAGACACACACACACAGAGAAAGACGCGGGCAGACAGACAGCCAGGCAAAGAGACAGAGTGACAGAGAGACAGCGAGAGTAAAAGACAAACATAGGGAGCCGCATACGGACAACGAGGCAGACGTACAGGCAGGCAGGCAGACACACAGACAGGCAAGCTGTTAGACTATATAGACGGGTGGACGTCAAGGCAGATAGACACATGGACAGAGTAGCAGTCAGACAGACGGGCAGTAGAGCAGACTAACAGGCAAGCATGAGAGAGATGAGAGAGAGGGGGGCTGACAGACACATTGACGGGAAGACAAAGGCAGCGAGAGAGAGGGACAGACGGACGGTGTGGTGAACACCCAGGAGGCGAGTGAGTAAGCTCGGAGGCGATATTAAATATTCCAGCTCGAACCGGGGAATACGGCTCTATAAATAGGGCGATGTATATTTAATTAGAGCTGAAATCCCATTCATTCTCATGCCTAAGCACGCATATATATACACAGTCACACACACACACACGATCACTCACACGTACACAGATCCCCCGTATAGCCTCGACAGACTGATGGGGCAAGTGCTGTTAGCAAGTGGCACCGATGAAGGCCGGCACGGTACGTGATGGGGTGGGTGGCCAGCACCACGCCCGGCCGCCTTTGTCTCCCCCAGTGCCGATGATTTATACACCGCACCAGGTAATCATGCAAGGCACACACTGGCACACAGGAACACACTCGCTCACACACTCACTTACACACTCACTCACACAGTCACACACTCACTCACACAGTCACACAGTCACTCAGACAGTCACACAGTCACTCACACACTCACACAGTCACACAGTCACACACTCACTCACACACTCACACAGTCACACACACACAGTCACACACTCACTCACTCAGTTACACATTCACACACACACACTCACACAGTCACTCAGACAGTCACAGAGTCACACACTCACTCACTCACACACTCACACACTCACTCACCCAGAGACACACACTCACTCACTCACACACTCACACACTCACTCACACACTCACTCACACACTCACTCACACACTCACACAGTCACTCACACAGTCACTTACACAGTCACACAGTCACACACTCACTCACACACTCACACACTCACTCACACACTCACACAGTCACTCACACAGTCACTCACACAGTCACACAGTCACACACTCACTCACACAGTCACACACTCACACACTCACTCACTCACACACTCACTCACACAGTCACACACTCACTCACACAGTCACACACTCACTCACACAGTCACACAGTCACACACTCACACAGTCACACACTCACTCACACACTCACTCACTCACGCACACACTCACACACTCACTCACACAGTCACACACTCACTCACAGTCACACACTCACTCACTCACACACTCACTCAACACACACTCACTCACACACTCACATACTCACACTCACTCACACAGTCACACAGTCACTCACTCACTCACACAATCACACACACAAAAGCAAAGGTCCCCCGTAAAGCCTTGACAGACTGTTGGGGCAAGTGCTGTTAGCAAGTGCCGGCACGGTACGTGATGGGGTGGATGGACCAGCAACCACTCCCGGCCGCCTTTGTCTCCCCCAGTGCCGATGTCTTACACACCGCACCAGGTACGGGGTTTGTAGTATGGTGCGCTAACCACTGGCCCCACCACTCCGTGCCGATGATCGTTCACAGGCACGCACACAGATAAAGTTAGACACTCACAAAAGAGAAAACACACGCAGACAAACGCACGGGGAGTCACCGAGGCATCTGTCTATAGATATTTAATATATCCACTGCTGGACAAGTCTATTGATACGGCAATTTATAGATTGGGGGGGGCAGGGGGAGGGCGGGGGGCAGAGGGAGCGGGGGGGGGGGATCAATGAGCCACGTGATCACAAAGCCTCGGCTTCCACGTAGCTCCCCAGAGACTGCGCGTGGGGTGGGTGGGGTGGGTGGGGTGGGGTGGGAGGTGTGGAGTGGTGTGGGGTGGTGTGGGTGGAGTGGGTGGGGTGGTGTGGGTGGAGTGGGTGGGGTGGGTAGTGTTAGTGGTGTGGGTGGAGTGGGTGGAGTGGGCGGATAGTGGGTGGAGTGGTGTGGGGTGGTGTGGGTGGAGTGGGTGGGGTGGTGTGGATAGAGTGGGGTGGTTCGGGTGGTGTGGGTGGTGTGGGTTGTGTTTGTGTTATTTGTTAGCTGGTGACTTTGTGTATTTCGTATCGGAATCGCCTCCAGTGCTGTTGCTGTTGGCAGCTATAAAAGTTGTTTAAAACGTCAAAAGTCTTTCAATATCTCTCTCTAATTCTATCTCTGTATATATATTTCTCTCTCTACATTTTCTAGCGCTATTACTCTATCTATCTCTCTATTTATCCCTCTCTCTGGGGTGTCCACGGCTTAACCCGATGTCCCTGCTCTTGGGATCCATCTCCAATAAACTGGGGGGGGGGGGGCGGGGGTGCCCTTTTACAAGAGCTGGCTCATATCCGGGGGCGCATTACCCGGCAAAAATAAGCGCCACCATCTTGTAAACTTGGCCTTGCGCCCAAACAAAGATGGCGGTTTACAAAACGGCCAGGCGTCACGGACGATGGCTGCTGCCCAGTGGTGGCGATGTTGAGGGGGGCCTGCTCAAGGCTCAAGGCGCCGCTCCGACTGAAGCACGCTTCGTACCACTCCTTTTTTTCTCACGATCAGTGGAAACAAGAAGATGCTCGGTGTATTCGGCACGTTGCTTTGTTCATCGTTTCGTAATTTTTTTTTACATTTTTAAACTTAGCTTTATGTAAAACCCCCACCTCTCGCTCACTCTCTCGCTCACTCTCTCGCTCTCTCTCTCGCTAACTTTCTCGTTCTGCACGCAGCCCTTCTCGCAGTCCGACGGCCTCCGACGGGTAGCTCACATCAGCATGCAGAGCTCCCCGTCATCTGCCAACGAGCACACGGCCTCCTCCATCGCCCACTGCTCCTTGAAGGCCGGCACGGCGTGGGTCAGCCGCGCATGGCGGAACTCCAGCCCACACACCCTGGGGCTCCGAGCAGAGCGCGGGAGATGCCCAGGCTGCTGGCCGGACGTTTCCCCTCCAGGGCCACCTTCCTCGCCCTGTAAACGCTGGGGACGCGCACGCCGTGTTCCTTGAACGTTGGGGGGGGGGGGGGGCGGTCAGGTCCTCTGCACCAACACAAACTTTCACGGTTTGACCGCTCGACTTTATGCGGGCGATGTGCGTGACGCAGAGGTCGCAACTGGGTACCCGATACCCGTACCCTACCCGATACCCGGCTACCCGTACCCGGCCGGGTATGGGTACGGGTACCCGTTTGCGACCCTGGTGCGGCCGGGTACGGGTAGGCCGTGAGTCACTGGTGAGTCACCGTTTGTCACTCATTTCGGGTAGGGTACGGGTAGGGAACGGCTACCCGTATCCGCCCGGGTACGCGTACCCGTTTGCGACCCTGGTGCGGCCGGGTACGGGTAAGGAATCAAAACCCGTTTGCGACCTCTGGCTTGATGACGCGTTGCTCGCGTTGCTCGCGGGACGGTGTGTGGCGCACGTGCCGCGGGTTTTGCGATGGCGACGTTTGCTCTACTCGATGTTGTTGATCCCGTATCACAAGTGGCTCCACAGCTGTTGCTGCTCGCAGCAATAGAATTGGTTTGAACAGTCAAATGTCTTTATGTTCTCGCGCTATTTTCTCTTTCTGTCTATCTCTAGCTCTCTCTCTTTCTCGCACTCTCTCTCTCTCTGCTCCGCTAGGATTTTGCAGCGGCGCGCGGTCGTCAAGCGACCGAGGAGCTCACCGCTCAGCGGATTCTCGAGGGGTACCGAGGTCGACATCTGGGCCAGGTCTGCGTTCCGTAACAACGACAGAGAGAGAGAGAGACAGATGGGGGGGGGGGGAGGGCGAGATATATTAATTTGTTGAAGCCAACGCTTTTGTGTTTCTCTAACACGCGACTTCCGCACAGAGCACCAGACGCACCAGACACAAAACGACGAACGAAACGAACGCACATCGACGTGTTTTTGCGGCGTGACACGACACGGGCTCCTCGTGAAGCAGCTGCCTGGCAATGTCGCTGTTGCCCGCTCCAGTGAGCGGTGAGGAGTTCTCCATTAGAAGCTGCGCGCTTCGAATCAGCTGCTGCTGCTGCTGGTGGTTTCCCGTTCTGACCACCGCCACCTCCGCAACCGCCACCGCCGCCACTGCCGCCACCACCGCCACCACCACCACCGCCACCGCCACCACCACCACCACCACCGCAACCACCACCACCACCACCGCCACTACCACCACCACCACCATCACCGCCACCGCCACCACCACCACCACCACTACCACCACCACCACCACCGCCACTACCACCGCCACCACCACCGCCACCACCACCACCATCACCACCGCCACCACCACCACCGCAACCACAACCACCACCACTGCTACCACCACCGCCACCACCACCTCCACCATCACCGCCACCACCACCACCACTACCACCGCCACCACCACTGCCACCACCACCACCACCACTACCACCACCACCACCACCACCACCGCCACTACCACCGCCACCACCACCGCCACCACCACCACCATCACCGCCGCCACCACCACCACCGTCACCGCCACCGCCACCACCGCCTCCACCACCACCACCACCACCGCCGCCACCACCGCCGCCACCACCACCGCCACCACCACCGCCGCCACCACCACCACCACCACCGACACCACCACCACCACCACCCCCCACCACCACCACCACCACCCCCCACCTCCACCACCACCACCCCCCACCTCCACCACCACCACCACCCCCCACCTCCACCACCACCACCCCCCACCTCCACCAACACCACCACCGCCGCCACCACCGCCGCCACCACCGCCTCCACCACCACCACCACCACCGCCGCCACCGCCACCACCACCACCGCCGCCACCACCACTGCTACCACCACCACCGACACCACCACCGCCACCTCCGCCACCGTTAAGTATCATCGCGCAACGCGATCGATCGATCAATCAATCGTCCCCATCCCGAGCGAGTGGTTGCGCAATAGCGGCGATGATTCCTCTCTTGTGTTTGCATCAGGGCGCTTTGCAAGGGTTACGAGCGGTACAAGGAGGTGAAATAAAAGTGATGCGGTGAATAGGGATGGGGGTATAGGAAGAGAGGGAGGTTTAGTGGGTAACGGGATCACTGGGGGTGCCTAGGGATGGAGGGAATTGATGGGTCAGGGTGAAGGGGGTCTTGACGGAGCAGCGTAAACTCGACAGGGGGAGGCTGGTTAATGGGGATGGGGTTATAGGGAGGGAGGTTTAGTGGGTAACGGGAACTCTGGGGGTGCCTAGGGATGGAGGTAAGGATTTGCCAGGGTGAAGGGGGTCTTGACGGAGCAGCGTAAACTCGACAGGGGGAGGCTGGTTGCTTAATGGGGATGGGGTTATAGGGAGGGAGGTTTTAGTGGGTACCTAGATCACTGGGGGTGCCTAGGGATGGAGGGAAGGATTTGCCAGGGAGAAGGAGGTCTTGACGGAGCAGCGTAAACTCGACAGGGAGAGGAATCTTGTTGCTACTGCTGTGTGCGGAGGGGAAGCTTGCGCCAGTGCAAGGGGTGCGAGTCAGGATGAGGAGCGTAGATGAATGGTATAATTCACCTTGTAAGGGGTAGTAATAGGGGTTGGGGTAGTGATAGGGGTAGTGATAGGGGTTGGGGTAGTGATAGGGGTTGGGGTAGTGATAGGGGTAGTGATAGGGGTTGGGGTAGTGATAGGGGTAGTGATAGGGGTTGGGGTAGTGATAGGGGTAGTGATAGGGCTTGGGGTAGTGATAGGGGTAGTGATAGGGGTAGTGATAGGGGTTGGGGTAGTGATAGGGGTTGGGGTAGTGATAGGGGTACTGATAGGGGTAGGGGTAGTGATAGGGGTAGTGATAGGGGTTGGGGTAGTGATAGGGGTAGTGATAGTGGTACTGATAGTGGTTTGGATGATCTTAACTGGGGTGTTGGGGGCAGGGAGTAGCAGTGGTAGGACGATGCTGGGCCAGAGGAGAAGGGATGGGGGTTATTTTAGAGGAGTTTGATCAAGTGAAGATGATGAGTGTTTACGTGCCGTTCGTTGCAGCGATCGTTCAACCACAAACATCAACTCCGCGTGTGTGTCGCCTTAGCAGGAAATATAGGCGACGTTTCGGGCAAGGGACCTTCTTAATGTGGCATTAGGAAGAAAGGCAATTGTCCCACATATCGCCTTTTATACCGCACTGCATACTTATTTGCGGCTGAGTCGATCTACGAGGGCGCCCCAAGACCACCGGTTCAGATAAATCGTCCTCGTTGTTGGTGGCCGTGAGCGGGAATCCAACTCGTGTCACCGCAGTTCGTAACGCGTTGCGCTAACCGCTGCGCCACCGCTCCCTAAGTAGAGCGTACACACACACACACATTGTACCCTTTACGGGAGGGGGAGGGGGGCGTGTAATGTAATGGATTCTGTCAACTTTGATAAATGGTATAATTAACCTTGTAAGTGCACAAATGTTCATTAATCATATTTTTCCTGCGAAATCTCTCAATCCGAGGCGTCTCTTTTTTTTTTACAGAAAAAGACAATAATAAGAATGCCCTTAATTCAGTGAGACGATGATGATGATGATGTGCGTTTAATGAGTTGTGTGGCAAGGACCAGAGAAGAGATGGAGTGATGTGGTACAGGATGATGCGGAGCTGAGTGGACTTGCCGATGACTGGTACCAGCGGTGTCAAGATCGGCCTCTGTGGAGGAGGCTCGTGAAGGACGCTGCTGCTACTGGGCAGTTGGAGGCAGTCGCCCTCCAACAACAACGGAGGGCTGATGAGCGACGCTCACAACAACGAGCGGAGCGCCGGGCGACTAAAATGTAACAAGTTGGCACGGTAGGAGGGTACAGCTGGTGGTGCATCTACCGGTCATCTCAGTCAGCCAACCCATGGCACCTGCTGGATCTGTACCAAGACCTCGTGCACCTAGCCTGGCACAGTAAGGGGGGTACAGCTGGTGGTGTATCTACCGGTCATCTCAGTCAGCCAACCCATGGCACCCGCTGGGTCTGTCACGAGACCTCCTGCACCTAGCCTGGCACAGTAAGAGGGGTACAGCTGGTGGTGTATCTACCGGTCATCTCAGTCGGCCAACCCATGGCACCTGCTGGATCTATCCCGAGACCTCCTCCTGCCAGCAGCGAGCCTTCGACACTTCACGTGGCGGCCTAAAAGTGCACCTAGCCTGGCACAGGCGACCTGGTGACGCCACCGTCACTTACTGGCGAATGGCGATTTTTGGAATTGGTAATGAATTGTGTAATCGAGAACGAGGAGGTGATAATGGTCGGTCGTGATCTTCACAGATACATATTTTCACGTGAATACACCAATTCCTTAATTCCAACTATTATTCCTCGACGTTTGATAAAGATACCCTGTGCAATCTTTATTAGATTGCTGGGGCAGGTGCTCTTAACGAGAGAAACACCAGAGGTGGGACAAAGTCATTGTTATGCAAGTCCAAGTCGAGTCGCAAGTCATCAAATTCATGACTCGAGTCTGACTCGAGTCCAAGTCACATGACTCGAGTCCACACCTCTGAGAAACACTATGCGTCTCCCCGCTGCTGATGTTTTACTCACACGAACCAGGCTAAGCAATTTAAGGCTGAGTCGACCTAGGGGAGGCCCAGGACAGGTTCAGATAATCGCCTCGGGCGTTGGCCCTCAGCAGGAATTCTCACACGAAGAGAGCAAAGCCAAAACTCCCCCGTATAGCCTTACCATTCTTTTGGAGCAAGTGCTGTTGTCTTGTGGAGCCGTAGTGACCAGAGTTCGATTCCCACTCACGGCCAACGACGAGTATCTGAACCGGTCCTGGGCCTCCCGTAGGTCGACTCAGCCTTAAATGAGTACCTGGTGCGGTGTGTAAACATCGCCACGTGGGAGACAAAGGCGGCCTGGCGCGGTGCTGCCCAACCAACCCCTCGTGTGCCGTGCCGGCCTTCAGAGGTGCTGCTCGCTAACAGCACTTGCCCCTACAGTCTGTGAAGGCGACACGGGGGATCTTTGTCTTTGTCGTGTGGCGCGGATTCGAGATGCGTTACGGAGCAAGAGTGTGGTAGAGGGTTACGTGACCGGTGGTTTGCCCCCCTCCCCCCCCAACAATTCCTCCCTTCTTCCCGGCCACCTTTATACCTTTGTAATGACAATAGAGGCTGCATGCGGTGTGAGTGGAATAGTAGCCACGGGAGGGAATGACAGGGGAGTCAGCCTGCAGTGCGAATGGACTGGTGGCCACGGGAGGTAATGACAGGGGAGTCAGCCTGCAGTGCGAATGGACTGGTGGCCACGGGAGGTAATGACAGGGGAGTCAGCCTGCAGTGCAAATGGACTGGTGGCCACGGGAGGTGATGACAGGGGAGTCAGCCTGCAGTGTGAATGGACTAGTGGCCACGGGAGGTGATGACAGGGGAGTCAGCCTACAGTGTGAATGGACTGGTGGCCACGGGAGGTGATGACAGGGGAGTCAGCCTGCAGTGTGAATGGACTAGTGGCCACGGGAGGTGATGACAGGGGAGTCAGCCTACAGTGTGAATGGACTGGTGGCCACGGGAGGTGATGACAGGGGAGTCAGCCTACAGTGTGAATGGACTAGTGGCCACGGGAGGTAATGACAGGGGAGTCAGCCTGCAGCGCGAATGGACTAGTGGCCACGGGAGGTAATGACAGGGGAGTCAGCCTGCAGCGCGAATGGACTAGTGGCCACGGGAGGTAATGACAGGGGAGTCAGCCTGCAGTGCGAATGGACTAGTGGCCACGGGAGGTAATGACAGGGGAGTCAGCCTGCAGTACGAAGGGACTGGTGGCCATGGGAGGTAATGACAGGGGAGTCAGCCTGCAGTGCGAATGGACTAGTGGCCACGGGAGGTAATGACAGGGGAGTCAGCCTGCAGCGCGAATGGACTAGTGGCCACGGGAGGTAATGACAGCGGAGTCAGCCTGCAGTGCGAATGGACTAGTGGCCACCGGAGGTAATGACAGGGGAGTCAGCCTGCAGTGCGAATGGACTAGTGACCACGGTAGGTAATGACAGGGGAGTCAGCCTGCAGTGTGAATGGACTAGTGGCCACGGGAGGTGATGACAGGTTTTGAGTGCGAAGGGGCTGGTGGTTCCGGGAATGTTCGAGAAGGGAGCGTGTTCAGGTGACGGAAGAGGCCAGTGCAGTCTGTGGGTGGAGCGAGCGTCCAGAGTCAGCGAGAATGATCCAGAAGGGGGGTGTGGCCTCGTGTCGGCATATAAAGGAGATGCACGGGAGACTCAGGGCTGTTGCAGTGGGGGTCTGCGCCTGATGTCAAGTGACCGTGTCTTCGATAAAGTGCCGTCTTGAGAGAAGTGTGGTTAGTCGTCATTACACCTTCACCATCATTATCATCATCAGCAGGCAGCAGCAGCAGCAACCGTGATCAATCCACTGCTGGATGGAGGCCTCCCATCATCACACGTGGTCTATTCACTGCTAGATGAAGGCCTTCCTATTGTCACCAATGGTCTATTCACCGCCATAGCAGCCTCTCCCGCATCTGCGTTGCACAACGCCCGGACCGCCTTTGTCTCCCCAGTTGCTGTGCTTGGTTCTGGGTCGAGTGACACACACACGCAAACAAAGACACAGATACCCCAGGTAGCCCACGCGCCCCCTCCACCCTGTGCGGCTCGTCACAATTTGACAGCTGCGTCCATCACTCGCATGCGGGGAAGTCTTGGAGCTCCCGCTGTGGGAGCCTCGCTAAAGAACAGCGGAACGAGGGACGGGGTGGGTGAGGTGGTGGGAAGGGGGGGGCGTGTAGAGATATGGGAGCCATCTCCGTCACTCTCCCGCTTATCTCGGGGCGAGTTCAAAGGCGGCCGACACACACTCGCCCACACTTGAGACGAAGACCCCCCGGATAGCCTTACGCAGACTGTTGGGGCAAGTGCTGTTCGGCGAGTTGCACTGACGGAGGCCCCGCAGATTGCACGCGAGAGGGGGTGGGGTTAGCCGGCACAGGCTAGGTGCACGAGGTCACGTGAGAGACCCAGGTGCTATGGGTTGGCTGGTGTGCCAGGCTAGGTGCACGAGGTCACGTGAGAGATCCAGGTGCTATGGGTTGACTGCTGTGCCAGGCTAGGTGCACGAGGTCACGTGAGAGACCCAGGTGCTATGGGTTGGCTGGTGTGCCAGGCTAGGTGCACGAGGTCACGTGAGAGATCCAGGTGCTATGGGTTGACTGCTGTGCCAGGCTAGGTGCAGGAGATCACGGGGGAGACCCAGGTGCCGTGGGTTGACTGCTGTGCCAGGCTAGGTGCACGAGGTCACGGGAGAGATCCAGGTGCTATGGGTTGACTGGTGTGCCAGGCTAGGTGCACGAGGTCACGGGAGAGACCCAGGTGCTATGGGTTGAATGCTGTGCCAGGCTAGGTGCACGAGGTCACGGGAGAGATCCAGGTGCTATGGGTTGACTGTTGTGCCAGGCTAGGTGCACGAGGTCACGGGAGAGACCCAGGTGCTATGGGTTGGCTGGTGTGCCAGGCTAGGTGCACGAGGTCACGTGAGAGACCCAGGTGCTATGGGTTGACTGTTGTGCCAGGCTAGGTGCACGAGGTCACGTGAGAGACCCAGGTCCTATGGGTTGGCTGGTGTGCCAGGCTAGGTACACGAGGTCACGGGAGAGATCCAGGTGCTATGGGTTGACTGCTGTGCCAGGCTAGGTGCAGGAGGTCACGTGAGAGACCCAGGTGCTATGGGTTGACTGCTGTGCCAGGCTAGGTGCAGGAGGTCACGTGAGAGACCCAGGTGCTATGGGTTGACTGCTGTGCCAGGCTAGGTGCAGGAGGTCACGTGAGAGACCCAGGTGCTATTGGTTGACTGCTGTGCCAGGCTAGGTGCACGAGGTCACGGGAGAGATCCAGGTGCTATGGGTTGACTGCTGTGCCAGGCTAGGTGCAGGAGGTCACGGGAGAGACCCAGGTGCTATGGGTTGACTGCTGTGTCAGGCTAGGTGCACGAGGTCACGGGAGAGATCCAGGTGCTATGGGTTGACTGCTGTGCCAGGCTAGGTGCAGGAGGTCACGGGAGAGACCCAGGTGCTATTGGTTGACTGCTGTGCCAGGCTAGGTGCAGGAGGTCACGGGACGGACGCAGGTGCTATGGGTTGACTGCTGTGCCAGGCTAGGTGCACGAGGTCACGGGAGAGACCCAGGTGCTATGGGTTGACTGCTGTGCCAGGCTAGGAGCACGAGGTCACGGGAGAGATCCAGGTGCTATGGGTTGACTATTGTGCCAGGCTAGGTGCACGAGGTCACGGGAGAGACCCAGGTGCTATGGGTTGACTGGTGTGCCAGGCTAGGTGCACGAGGTCACGTGAGAGACCCAGGTGCTATGGGTTGACTGTTGTGCCAGGCTAGGTGCACGAGGTCACGTGAGAGACCCAGGTCCTATGGGTTGGCTGGTGTGCCAGGCTAGGTGCACGAGGTCACGGGAGAGATCCAGGTGCTATGGGTTGACTGCTGTGCCAGGCTAGGTGCAGGAGGTCACGTGAGAGACCCAGGTGCTATGGGTTGACTGCTGTGCCAGGCTAGGTGCAGGAGGTCACGTGAGAGACCCAGGTGCTATGGGTTGACTGGTGTGCCAGGCTAGGTGCACGAGGTCACGTGAGAGACCCAGGTGCTATGGGTTGACTGCTGTGCCAGGCTAGGTGCAGGAGGTCACGGGAGAGACCCAGGTGCTATTGGTTGACTGCTGTGCCAGACTAGGTGCAGGAGGTCACGGGAGAGACCCAGGTGCTATGGGTTGACTGCTGTGCCAGACTAGGTGCAGGAGGTCACGGGAGAGACCCAGGTGCTATGGGTTGACTGGTGTGCCAGGCTAGGTGCAGGAGGTCACGTGAGAGACCCAGGTGCTATGGGTTGACTGCTGTGCCGGGCTAGGTGCACGAGGTCACGTGAGAGACCCAGGTGCTATGGGTTGACTGCTGTGCAAGGCTAGGTGCACGAGGTCACGGGAGAGATCCAGGTGCTATGGGTTGACTGCTGTGCCAGGCTAGGTGCAGGAGGTCACGTGAGAGATCCCGGTGCTATGGGTTGGCTGGTGTGCCAGGCTAGGTGCACGAGGTCACGGGAGAGACCCAGGTGCTATGGGTTGACTGCTGTGCCAGGCTAGGTGCACGAGGTCACGGGAGAGATCCAGGTCCTATGGGTTGACTGCTGTGCCAGGCTAGGTGCACGAGGTCACGGGACAGACCCAGGTGCTATGGGTTGACTGGTGTGCCAGGCTAGGTGCACGAGGTCACGGGAAAGACCCAGGTGCTATGGGTTGACTGGTGTGCCAGGCTAGGTGCAGGAGGTCACGGGATGAACCCAGGTGCTATGGGTTGGCTGGTGTGCCAGGCTAGGTGCACGAGGTCACGGGAGAGATCCAGGTGGTATGGGTTGGCTGGTGTGCCAGGCTAGGTGCACGAGGTCACGTGAGAGACCCATGTGCTTTCGGTTGGCTGGTGTGCCAGGCTAGGTGCACGAGGTCACGTGAGAGGCCCAGGTGCTATGGGTTGACTGCTGTGCCAGGCTAGGTGCACGAGGTCACGGGAGAGATCCAGGTGCTATGGGTTGGCTGGTGTGCCAGGCTAGGTGCACGAGGTCACGGGAGAAACCCAGGTGCTATGGGTTGACTGGTGTGCCAGGCTAGGTGCACGAGGTCACGTGAGAGACCCAGGTGCTATGAGTTGACTGCTGTGCCAGGCTAGGTGCACGAGGTCACGGGACGGACCCAGGTGCTAGGGGTTGACCGCTGTGCCAGGCTAGGTGCAGGAGGTCACGGGACGAACGCAGGTGCTATGGGTTGACTGCTGTGCCAGGCTAGGTGCACGAGGTCACGGGAGAGATCCAGGTCCTATGGGTTGGCTGGTGTCCCAGGGTAGGTGCACGAGGTCACGGGAGAGACCCAGGTCCTATGGGTTGACTGCTGTGCCAGGCTAGGTGCACGAGGTCACGGGAGAGATCCAGGTCCTATTGGTTGGCTGGTGTGCCAGGCTAGGTGCACGAGGTCACGGGAGAGATCCAGGTCCTATGGGTTGACTGGTGTGCCAGGCTAGGTGCAGGAGGTCACGGGAGAGACCCAGGTGTTATGGGTTGGCTGCTGTGCCAGGCTAGGTGCACGAGGTCACGGGAGAGACCCAGGTGCTATGGGTTGACTGCTGTGCCAGGCTAGGTGCACGAGGTCACGGGAGAGACCCAGGTGCTATGGGTTGACTGCTGTGCCAGGCTAGGTGCAGGAGTTCACGGGAGAGATCCAGGTCCCATGGGTTGACTGCTGTGCCAGGCTAGGTGCAGGAGGTCACGGGAGAGACCCAGGTGTTATGGGTTGGCTGCTGTGCCAGGCTAGGTGCACGAGGTCACGTGAAAGACCCAGGTGCTATGGGTTGACTGCTGTGCCAGGCTAGGTGCGCGAGGTCACGGGAGAGATCCAGGTCCTATGGGTTGACTGCTGTGCCAGGCTAGGTGCACGAGGTCACGGGAAAGACCCAGGTGCTATGGGTTGACTGGTGTGCCAGGCTAGGTGCACGAGGTCACGGGAAAGACCCAGGTGCTATGGGTTGACTGGTGTGCCAGGCTAGGTGCAGGAGGTCACGGGATGAACCCAGGTGCTATGGGTTGGCTGGTGTGCCAGGCTAGGTGCACGAGGTCACGGGAGAGATCCAGGTGGTATGGGTTGGCTGGTGTGCCAGGCTAGATGCACGAGGTCACGTGAGAGACCCAGGTGCTATGGGTTGGCTGGTGTGCCAGGCTAGGTGCACGAGGTCACGGGAGAGACCCAGGTGCTATGGATTGACTGGTGTGCCAGGCTAGGTGCAGGAGGTCACGGGAGAGACCCAGGTGTTATGGGTTGGCTGCTGTGCCAGGCTAGGTGCACGAGGTCACGGGAGAGACCCAGGTGCTATGGGTTGACTGCTGTGCCAGGCTAGGTGCGCGAGGTCACGGGAGAGATCCAGGTCCTATGGGTTGACTGCTGTGCCAGGCTAGGTGCACGAGGTCACGGGAGAGATCCAGGTCCTATGGGTTGACTGGTGTGCCAGGCTAGGTGCACGAGGTCACGGGAAAGATCCAGGTTCTATGGGTTGACTGCTGTGCCAGGCTAGGTGCACGAGGTCACGGGAGAGATCCAGGTCCTATGGGTTGACTGTTGTGCCAGGCTAGGTGCAGGAGGTCACGGGAGAGACCCAGGTGGTATGAGTTTGACTGTTGTGCCAGGCTAGGTGCAGCAGGTCACGGGAGAGATCCAGGTCCTATGCGTTGACTGCTGTGTCAGGCTAGGTGCAGGTCACGGGACGGACCCAGGTGGTATGGGTTGACTGCTGTGCCAGGCTAGGTGCATGAGGTCACCGGAGAGACCCAGGTGATATGGGTTGACTGCTGTGCCAGGCTAGTTGCAGGAGGTCACGTGAGAGACCCAGGTGCCGTGGGTTGACTGTTGTGCCAGGCTAGGTGCACGAGATCACGGGAGAGACCCAGGTGGTATGGGTTGACTGGTGTGCCAGGCTAGGTGCAGGAGGTCACGGGATGAACCCAGGTGCTATGGGTTGGCTGTATGAGATGACTGCCACCTATCACCACCTGTGCACCTCCCTACCGTGCCAAGTCTCTTGCCTTTGGGTCCCACGTCCTCAGTCGACTGTGTAAACAACAACAACAATAACAACAACAGCAGCAGCAGCAGCAACACACGGACCGGAACCCCCGAGAGAGAGACAGAGTGACAGAGCGAGAGGCGTGGGATGATGGAGGAGGAAGCAGTCGGGCGTTGTTGTTGTCGCTGTCGTTGTTGTTGTTGTTGGAGGCGTATCGTCTCTTCCGCGAGCGAGCGAGCGCTCGGAATAGTTCACGCAGCCTCGCGGACCTCAACGATTGGCAATCATAACCGGCTGCTGATGCTGCGTTGGCAGCAGTGGTGGTGCACAATCAACAACAACAACAACAACCACTCAGCACGGCCCGTGTCAACAATAACAACAATAGTTGCGTGCTTTGCGCGTGGTGCTGGCAACCCACCCCCTCGTGTGCCGTGCCGGAATTCGTAGGTGCTCGCTAAGGGCACTTGCCCCTACAGTCTGTTGAGGCTATACGGGGGGGTGGGGAGTCTTTGTCTTATGCAAGGAATCGTGTCCGCATTGACCCCGTATACTTGTGGCGAACGTGCAAACAACAAACACGCTCGGATCGTTGGTGGCGTTGTCTTTGAAGCTGATTGGTCCACACCAGACGACAGCTTTCTTTAGGGCCGAGTCTCGGACAGTGTTAGACTCACGTAGGTAAAAAATAAATAAATGAAAAACAAAGAAATTTAGTTGTAGGCATAAAATAAATAAATGAAAAACAACTAAATTTAGTTGTAGGCAAAAAAGAAATACATGAAAAACAACTAAATGTAGTTGTTTTTCATTTCAACTAAATTTAGTTGTTTTTAATTTTTTAATTTAAAAATAAGTAAATGAAAAACAACAAAATTTAGTTGCTTATTTATTACTTTTTTTGCCTACAACTAAATTTAGTTGTTTTTCATTCATTTATTTTTCACCCACGTGACTTCACCGAAAAAACAGGAGAGTATGAATCCATGCAGTCACGAAAACTTCAAATCTCGAATCCGTGTTTGACTGTTTGAGACTAAGTTCTAAACGCTTCTTCTTCGTGGTGGTGTTGTTTTGTCACATCTGTTTCATTGCCAGAGAGGGTAAGAAACCTCTTCTCATATTTTGATACTGGTGTAGTGGCGTTTACTACTCGCTGTTCGCAAACTGTGAGAGAGCAGATCGTAAACAAGGTTTTCCCGCTCAATCAAACGGTCAGGGTCAAATGGGGTGAGGTAGGATCCAAACCCAGATTGGGAAGGACCAATCAGAGGGTCCCACAAGGTGGCCGAGGATTGGACAACCCGGCCACGAACACGTATAAAAGCCAGAGCGCTGAGAGCTCTGGAGGAGTTCTGCTACACGAAGACCCAAGTCGACCGAAGACATCTAGGACCCTAGACCAAGCCCTCCAGCCCTTATCAGGGCTGGGGCTCAGTGTAACTAGTGGTCGGGGAGAGATCCCCTAGGTCCAGCCAGAGGACGCTGGGAGAGCAGGGAGATTAGATAGCCTGCAAGGTCTGGAGGCTTGTACCTTCTGAGGGTAACGGGTGAGGGGACCGTATACCCCTTAGTGTGATAGGGACTGTGTTATTAAGATAATAAACAGTGTGTGCCATAAAGAAGTCCAGAAGTCCGTCCTTAAAACACTACACTGGCAATGGGGGGGGGAGGGTGGCGTCTCCCATGCACATCGTCTCCCCAACAATAACAACACGCGCAGTTCCCAACTCAATGGCGGCCACGTCACCACGACCGCGTGAAGCGTCGAAGGCTCTCCTACCGGCAAGAGGACCCCAGCAGGTGCCGTGGGGTCTGCCTTGGCATGGTGCTCGCTCTGGCTGCAATTCTCACGGCTCGGCTCGGCTGCTCTGCATCAAACGCGAAGCTCAACGAAGGAAGGGACTTTTCTGACTTTTTAAACAACTTAATTCTACATCATGGGACCTCCTTTGCCAGTGCCAAAATATACTAATAGGGTTTTTCCCCTTTTTTCTGGCAACAAAACTGACACATTTTGCAAGGAATCATGCTTACATTAACCACAAGACTTGCAGTCAAATGCAAACAAAAAACAATACTCTGATAATTTATGCATTGTCTTTGAAACTGATTGGTGTGGACCAATCAGTCTTTGAAACTGATTGGTGTGGACCAATCAGTTTCAAAGACAATGCATACATTATCAGAGTACTGTTTTTTGTTTGCATTTGACTGATTAGTGTGGACCAATCAGTTTCAAAGATAATGCATACATTATCAGAGTACTGTTTTTTGTTTGCATTTGACTGCAAGTATTGTGTCAATTTTGTTGCCAGAAAAAAGGGGGAAAACCCCTATTTGTATAACTTAATTCTAGATTTGAAGATTTCGTGACTGCAAGGATTCATACTCTTAGTTCTTTCGGTAAAGTCACGTAGGTAAAAAATGAAATTAAAATTAATAAAAAATAAAATAAAAAATCACGACGTTTCGGAGGCAACACAAGTCTCCGTCATCAGGTGGGACCGTCACAGCCAGATTTGCTGCATCAAGTGAGGCAGGGATTCCAAGATTCAAGCCCTTAAATACAACTTAACTTGTATTTAATGTAATTGGTTTTGTACCCTTCTATCTGGCAACAAAACTGACACCTTTTTACAAGGAGTCATGTTTGCATAGACCGCAATACCTGCAGTCATAATACAAACAAAAGACATAACTCTGATAATGTGCACTGTCCTTGAAGTTGATTGGTCCACACCCGAGACAGCTTTCCTTAGAGCCTAGTCTCACATGGGTTGGACCAGATGACGCCAAAAGACACATAACTCAAAGACAATGCACCATCAGAGTATGAGAGCTCGGGGCAAGCATCTACACTATGGGTTGTGCGCCTTTTGGCGTCATCTGGTCCAACCCATGTGAGACTAGGCTCTAAGGAAAGCTGTCTCGGGTGTGGACCAATCAACTTCAAGGACAGTGCACATTATCAGAGTTATGTTCTTTTGTTTGCATTATGACTGCAGGTATTGCGGTCTATGCAAACACGACTCCTTGTAAAAAGGTGTCAGTTTTGTTGCCAGATAGAAGGCTAAAAAAACAATTATCATATTTTTACTGGCAAATGAGGTTCCCATAGTGTAGTTGTATTTAAGGGCTTGCATTTTTGAACAACGTTCATCGCCGCCAGCAGTAACACCACCGGGGGCGATTCCCGCTACGAAATACACAAAGTCACCAGCAAAACAACACACGCTATAGATCCACGCGCTGTGGAGCCAAATGCACAGGGCACAACACACGAATGCTGGAAGAGAAACACGACGACACGGCACGGCTAACGCGAGACGCTGCGCGTTTCCACTGCGAGCCACAGCGAACGGCGATCAAGAACAACAGCAACGCATCGAGGCGTGCAGGAGGATAATTTTAGACCGTGAGCAACAGGGGAGAATGAATGCCACTCAGTGATAAAGATGCCCCCCGTGTAGCCTAGACGAGCCTTTTGGAGCAAGTGCTGCTAGCGAGTAGCGAGCGCCTATGAAGGCCGGCACGGCACCCCGAGGGGGTGGGTGGCCAGCACCACGCCCGGCCGCCTTTGTCTCCCCAGTGGGGATGTTCACACATCGCACCGGGTACTAATTTGAGGCTGAGTCGACCTAGGGGAGTCCCAGGACCGGTTCGGAAAATCTTGAGCGGGAATCGAACTCGGGTCGCCGGGATCGTAGCGCAGCACGCTGACCAATGCGCCACCGTTCCCAAAACAAGCACAGACAAAGATCCCCCGTATAGCATGAACATACCCTTTGGGGCAAGTGCTGTTAGTGAGTAGCACCTATGAAGGCCGACACAACACACGGGGGGGGGGGTGAGTGGCCAGTTCCACGCCCGGCCGCCTTTGTCTCCCCAAATGTGATGTTTACACACCACTCCAGGTACTCATTTAAGGCTGAATCGACCTACGGGTGACCGGGGAACGGTTTAAAAAAAATTCGCCCACCGATTTTGGCTGTCGACGGGAAACGAACTCGGGGTCGCCGGGTTCGCAGCGCAGTGCGCTAACCACTGCGCCACCGCTCCCCACGCAAGACACACACACACGTGTTCCCTCCCTCCCTCCCCTCCCACCTCGCCGTGCCCCCCCCCCATCCGTCATCACACGACCTCACAGACACGCGCCTCTGCGCGCGTCCCACTCGTGGAGCCTTGATTGGGCAGAATGTCAAAAATTCATTTCGTCCCTCGAAACGGAAACGGGAACGAGAGAGAGGGTGGAGCGGTGGGAGATGGGGAGGGGAGGAGGAACGGGGGAGACACGAGGATGAGGAGGAGAGGGAGAGACGGGGACGGGGAGGCAGGGAGGAGGAGAGACACGAGGAGGATGAGAGGGAGGAGGAAGGAGAGATGAGGAGGAGGAGGGAGAGACACCCAGAGATGAGGAGGACGAGGAGGAGGAGAGACGGGGAGGTAGGGAGGAGGAGGAGAGACACGAGGAGGATGAGAGGGAGGAGGAAGGAGAGATGAGGAGGAGGAGGGAGAGACACCCAGAGATGAGGAGGAGGAGGAGAGGGAGAGACGGGGAGGGAGAGACGGGGAGGAGGAGGAGGAGGAGAGGGAGGAAGAGGAGCGGATAGGGAGTAAGGACGGGGGTAGTGAGAGGGAGGGAGAGTTAGGAAGGTGGTTGTGGGTGGTGGGGGTGGTGGGGGGGTGAATGGTGGTGGTCGTGAGGTAGTGGTGGTGGGGGGGGTAGCGGTGGTGGGAGTGGTGGGAGTGGTGGTGGCGGTGGTGGGTGGTGGTGGGTGATGGTGGGGGGCAGTGTTGGGGGGTAGTAGTGGTGGTGGGAGTGGTGGTGGTGGGTGGTGGTGGTGGGGGGCAGTGTTGGGGGGTAGTAGTGGTGGTGGGAGTGGTGGTAGTGGGTGGTGGTGGGTGATGGTGGGGGGCAGTGTTGGGGGGGTAGTAGTGGTGGTGGTGGTGGCGGGTGGTGGTAGTGGTGGTGGGTGGCAGTGGTTGGGGGTAGTAGTGGTGGTGGGAGTGGTGGTGGTGGGTGGTGGTGGGTGATGGTGGGGGGCAGTGTTGGGGGGTAGTAGCGGTGGTGGGAGTGGTGGTGGTGGTAGTGGTGGTGGGTGATGGTGGGGGGCAGTGTTGGGGGGTAGTAGTGGTGGTGGGAGTGGTGGGTGGTGGTGGTGGGGGGGCAGTGTTGGGGGGGTAGTAGTGGTGGTGGGAGTGGTGGTAGTGGGTGGTGGTGGGTGATGGTGGGGGGCAGTGTTGGGGGGTAGTAGTGGTGGTGGGAGTGGTGGTGGTGGGTAGTGGTGGTGGGGGGCAGGCTGGGGGGTAGTAGTGGTGGGAGTGGTGGTGGTGGTGGTAGTGGTGGTGGGGGGCAGTGTTGGGGGGGGGGGGGGTAGTAGTGGTGGGGGGCTGGTGGGGGCGTGCATGCGGTGTGGGTGGGTAAATGTAATCGTTCTTGTCATGTTGGACTCCTCATGCGGTCGCCATGGAAACATCGAGCGATGGGGGAGGGAGGGAGGGATGGAGGGTGGGTGGGTGGGAGGGAGGGTGGGTGGGAGGGTGGGTGGGAGGGAGGGGGGAGGGTGGGTGGATGGGAGGGAGGGGAGAGGGTGGGTGGGTGGGTGGGAGGGAGGGGGGATGGTGGGTGGGTGGGAGGGGGGGAGGGTGGGTGGGTTGGAGGGAGGGTGGGTGGGTGGGTGGGAGGGAGGGGGGAGGGTGGGTGGGTTGGAGGGAGGGGAGAGGGTGGGTGGGTGGGAGGGATGGAGGGAGGGAGGGAGGGAGGGTGGGTGGGTGGGTGGGAGGGAGGGGGGAGGGTGGGTGGGTTGGAGGGAGGGGAGAGGGTGGGTGGGTGGGAGGGATGGAGGGAGGGTGGGTGGGTGGGGCAGCAGTGACGCGGTGACTTCAACCGGTAGCGCAGCAGCAGCAGCGGCAGCAGCAGAAGGAGCAGCTCCAAAGACATCCGCGGAAGTTGCTGTCAGCAACATGGCTTCATCCCAGAGGTCGCAACCGGGTACCCGATACCCGTACCCTACCCGATACCCGGCCGTACCCGTACCCGGCAGGGTACGGGTAGACCGTGAGTCACTGGTGAGTCACCGTTTGTCACTCATTCCCCAACGTCTTGTCTCTTCTCACAATTCAAGTTCCTAGAATCAACCCACCCGCGCCTGCAACATGGCTTCATCCCAGAGGTCGCAATCAGGTACCCGATACCCGTACCCTACCCGTACCCGGCCGGGTACGGGTAGGATACGGGTACGGCCGGGTACGGGTACACGTTTGCGACCCTGGTGCGGCCGGGTACAGGTACGGGTAAGGAATCAAAACCCGAATTAAAGCTTTCGTGACTGCAGGGATTCATCTTCTTGGTTCTTTCGGTAAAGTCACGTAGATGGAAAATAATAAAATAATAAAAATAAAACATAATAAAATAATTCTCACGACGTTTCGGCCACAACGCAAGCAGCCGTCTTCAGGTGGAGAACAGGTCTGTCGAAAAGGCAGATCTCTCTACCTGAAGACGGCTGCTTGCGTTGTGGCCGAAACGTCGTGAGAATTATTTTATGATGTTTTATTTTTATTATTTTATTATTTTCCTTCTACGTGATGACTTTACCGAAAGAACCAAGAAGATGAATCGAAACCCGTTTGCGACCTCTGGGCGAGTCGCCCCCAATTGGATGCTCACTCAGCCAGGGAAGCCTCACCGAGCGCTCTAGACGCTGCTTGTTCGGGAAGAGGTCGTCCTGCAAAACTTGTGGGGGCTGGGTGGCTGGGTGGGGGGTGGTCGATGTTTATGCCGCTGCTATGTGATAGCCAGTGACGAGCCGTGAGGTCAATGGCTGGGGAGGCACTGGCTGGTATTTATACACTGAGGGGGCGTGGCCTCACTGAGGAGGCGTGGTCTCACTGAGGGGCGTGGTCTCACTGAGGGGGTGTGGTCTCACTGAGGGGGTGTGGCCTCAATGAGGGGCGTGGTCTCACTGAGGGGCGTGGTCTCACTGAGGGGCGTGGCGTCACTGAGGGGGCGTGGCCTCACTGAGGGGCGTGATCTCACTGAGGGGCGTGGTCTCACTGAGGGGGTGTGGTCTCACTGAGGGGGTGTGGCTTCACTGAGGGGCGTGGCCTCACTGAAGGGGGCGTGTTAGACACGGCCCCCTCAGTGAGGCAGATGTGATAGCTGCCTCCCCTGGTGCTTTTTCATTGCATATTCTTAGGTTTTTTTCGGTAAAGTCACGTAGATAATTTCTTGTTAATGAATAACAGTTTTTTAAATTTAAATTTTATTAATTTTTTACCTACGTGACTTTACCGACAAAAACTAAGAATATGAATCCTTGCAGTCACGAAAGCTTCAAATCTAGAATTTCTCATTGCAGTTTCATGACGAGACCAGCGAGCCTAAATATCTTGAAACTCATACGTGAAATAGGTTACATGGAGTATTGAAGGCGAGGACATGAAATGAAGGCGTCTACAAACATTACATTGGTGACATACTGAGATGGTAACAGGCACGCGCTTATTGCCCACGCTCCATCCAGTTACTGAGGGGTTGCGCAATCAGAGGGGAGGCTGAGCTCGTCGCTGCCTCACCTCTCGTCTCTTCCTGTATTTGCAGCGGAGCTCCGCAAATTTGGCGATTTTGACTATAAAAATTATCGGAATCGTACAGAAATTACATTTATAACACAGATCAGTGGCAAAAATCTAAATTTTTTGTCAATTATTTTTTACTTTTCGTAACAGCTATTTTCATTGGAGTATGACAGATGAGGCTTGTGCCTCCCCTGACCGCGTGTCCCTGGTGATACCAGATGGGGCCTTGGGCCGGTAATTATCTCTCACCGTGTGATCCTCATGGCGGGTACCAAATCATACAAAATGGGTCGAGGCATTTTAATATTTTACTGGTAGGAACCTCCTGGTTACACCAGCCCACATGGGATTATTGTGTCCGTCCGTCCGTCGTGAAGGGAGGGGCTGGGTGGGGAGGGTGGGCAGGGGAGGGTGGGGAGGGGCTGGGTGGAGAGGGTGGGGCTGGGTGGGGGGTGGGAGGGGTGTGGCTGGGTGGGGAGGGGCTGGGTGGGGAGGGAGGGGCTGGGTGGGGAGGGGAGGGTGGGGAGGGGAGGGGCTGGGAGGGAGGGTGGGGTTGGATGGGGAGGGGAGGGTGGGGAGGGGCTGGGTGGGGAGGGGCTGGGTGGGGAGGGTGGGGCTAGGTGGGGGGTGGGAGGGGTGGGGCTGCGTGGGGAGGGGCTGGTCACCCCGTGGTGCCCTTATAAAACTCAACGTTTAACCTACTCACGCCGGCTTGTGCCCGCTCTCACAGTAGGCCATATTTGCGGAATACACCACGCCCTGGCCGTTGACCCTGGCCATTGACCGAGAACCCAACGTTTCTACCAGCTCCCTCCGCAGGAATGTGTTACGATATCATTTGTCCACGATACGACATCATTATTCACGATGCGATTTCATTTTTCTACGATGCGGCATAATCTTAACGGTACGATAGATCTCTTTACGATATGATATCGTTTTTCACGGTATAATGTCATTTTTCTACGATATGATATCACTTTTGTCACAACACTGCGATAAACTGATACTTTATAAAAGCGTGTTTTTTTTTTGTTTGACCACATTAGCCCCACTCAGCTTTTGAGCTCTTTTTGCAGAAGCGATCTGGCTATCAGAAATTATAGCTCAACGAAGTGGCTTATCGTCATCATCATCATCACCACGTGGACATTGATAGCAGCAACTAGAACGTCTAAACGCACGTTGATTTTTGATTCTAAGTGTGGAGCGAAACACCGGAGGACTCGGAGAAAAATCAACGTGATTACTGGGAGAGAGAGAGACACGCAAACTCCAAATATACAGCAGCAGGCGTCAGGGTCGGGATCGAACCCACGACCTCCTGTACACCAGACGAGGTAGTTAACATCTCCTCGCCACCGTGATGATGATGGTGATGGACACAGAGACACGCAAACTCCAAATATGCAACAGGCTTCAGGGTCGTGATGGAACCCACGACCTCCTGTACACCAGACGAGGTAGTTCACATCTCCTAGCCACCGTGATGATGGTGATGGTGAGAGAGAGAGAGACACGCAAACTCCAAATATACAGCAGCAGGCATCGTCAGGGTCGGGATCGAACCCACGACCTCCTGCATACCAGGCGAGGTAGTTAACATCTCCTAGCCACCGTGATGATGATGATGATGAGAGAGACACGCAAACTCCAAATATACAGCAGCAGGCATCGTCAGGGTCGGGATCGAACCCACGACCTCCTGCATACCAGGCGAGGTAGTTAACATCTCCTAGCCACCGTGATGATGATGGTGATGGTGAGAGAGAGACACGCAAACTCCAAATATACAGCAGCAGGCGTGAGGGTCGGGATCGAACCCACGACTCCCTGTACACCAAGCGAGGTAGTTAACATCTCCTAGCCATCGAACCGACGACCTCCTGCATACCAGACGAGGTAGTTAACATCTCCTAGCCACCCTGGCTTCCGATGATCACTTAAGTCCCTCGTAAAAATGCAAATCAATTCATAACATTTTTGACATGCGTTTTTCTGGATTGTGTTGTTGTTATTCTGTCTCTCACTGTTCAAACGAACCTACCATTAAAATTATAGACTGATCATTTCTTTGTCAGTGTGGGCAAACGTACAAAATCGGCAGGGTGATCAAATACTTGTTTTCCCTCACTGTAACTTCGAGTGCAAAACTTCGGAAGGGGTTTGGGGGCGAGACGGGAAATGTTTTGGGGTGCACTTTGAGAAAGTGCCGGGCGGGGTGGGTGGGGGGAGGGGTTTGGAGGCGAGACGGGAGATGTTTTGGGGTGCACTTTGAAAAAGTGCCGGGCGGGGTGGGTGGGGGGAGGGGTTTGGGGGCGAGACGGGAGATGTTTTGGGGTGCACTTTGAGAAAGTGCCGGGCGGGGTGGGTGGGGGGAGGGGTTTGGAGGCGAGACGGGAGATGTTTTGGGGTGCACTTTGAAAAAGTGCCGGGCGGGGTGGGTGGGGGGAGGGGTTTGGGGGCGAGACGGGAGATGTTTTGGGGTGCACTTTGAGAAAGTGCCGGGCGGGGTGGGTGGGGGGAGGGGTTTGGAGGCGAGACGGGAGATGTTTTGGGGTGCACTTTGAAAAAGTGCCGGGCGGGGTGGGTGGGGGGAGGGGTTTGGGGGCGAGACGGGAGATGTTTTGGGGTGCACTTTGAGAAAGTGCCGGGCGGGGTGGGTGGGGGGAGGGGTTTGGAGGCGAGACGGGAGATGTTTTGGGGTGCACTTTGAAAAAGTGCCGGGCGGGGTGGGTGGGGGGAGGGGTTTGGGGGCGAGACGGGAGATGTTTTGGGGTGCACTTTGAGAAAGTGCCGGGCGGGGTGGGTGGGGGGAGGGGTTTGGGGGCGAGACGGGAGATGTTTTGGGGTGCACTTTGAGAAAGTGCCGGGCGGGGTGGGTGGGGGGAGGGGTTTGGGGGCGAGACGGGAGATGTTTTGGGGTGCACTTTGAGAAAGTGCCGGGCGCGAGAGCCCCCCGCCTCCCCCCCGCTGTGACAAGCGGCGAAATGCGTCACCGAGCTAACGAGACGGAGCATCTGCAGGGGTCCACAGTGTCTGTGTGTGTCAGTGTGTGTGTGTCAGTGTGTGTGTCAGTAAAACCTGCAGCGCCACACCTATTACCATCATTAGAGGAAAAAACGGTGATCCAATCTCCGACCCCCAGGAACAGGTTTGCAGATTTGCTGAGCATTTCTGTGAGGTCCTGGGGGAGGGAAAATCTCTCAGCCAGGAAAACATCATGGCACAAAGTGGGGATAACCCTGCTGAGGCTGCGGTGCCTCAAATATTGGAAGAGGTCACCCCCTGTGAGTGGCTGGCTAAGGTACCGGCTGTTGAGGAAGTACTGAGGGCGATCCGGAGTCTGAGACCAGGGAAGGCACCGGGCAGAGATGATCTCCCAGGCGAAATGCTGAGGGAGGGTGGCGTTTGTGCACAGACTGCCCTATATGACATCATAACAACAGTCTGGACCACTGGACGGGTTCCGCAGGACTGGAAGGATGCCCTGGTGGTCCCCCTCTTTAAGAAGGGGGACCGTACCGACTGTAACAACTACAGGGGCATCTCACTCCTCAGTGTGCCGGGTAAGGTCCTGGCAAGGATTATTCAACATCGCCTTGCTAGGCATGCTGAGGAGAGGCTTGCGGAGCCCCAATGTGGTTTCAGGAAAGGGCGGTCCTGCACAGATGCCATATTTTCTGTCCGTCTGCTACAGCAGAGGTGTAGGGAATTCCAAAAAGACCTACATCTCTGCTTTATTGACCTGGTCAAGGCCTATGATACCATCAGTAGGACTGGGCTCTGGGTTGTTCTTCGTGCTTTCGGAGTCCCTGACCCTCTGCTCACGATCATTAAGGACCTTCATGATGGTGAGCGGGCCCGGGTAAAACTACGTGGCCGGGAGTCGGAGCCTTTCCCTGTACACCTTGGGGTGCGACAGGGATGTCCTCTGGCTCCCACATTATTTAACATCTATTTCGACTGCGTAGTTCGTGAAGCCTTCAATAGCTGTACCGGGGGAATTACCATTTGGTACAGATACAATGGGAGGCTGATCGACGCCCGGGTGCGATCAAGGGATGGCTCCCTATTGGTCAACCACGTTATGTATGCCGATGATTTGGTAATATCTGCTCATTCAGAAGAGGAGTTGGAGACGCTGCTGCTGAGACTGGAGCGTGCCACTAAGAGGTGGGGCCTTACCATCAGCCCCACCAAAACTAAGCACCTGCCTGGGTATTTTGTACCATCGGGCACTCCGCCCCCACAACTCCCAATCGGTGATGGGGCAGTTGTGGAGAGAGTAGAGAGTTTCCCATACCTGGGCAGTGTGCTCATGACCGGCTCCAGTTTATCAGCAGAGGTCTCACTCCGAATCAGTCGAGCGGCAATATCTTTTCATCGGTTGCGTAACGCTGTGTGGAAGCTACCTGGTCTGTCGCTCCGCACGAAGCTTCAGGTCTTCTCGGCCACGGTCATTCCCTCCCTTCTCTATGCTTGCGAAACGTGGACCCCCCTAGTGGAGCATCTTCGCCGGTTGGAAACATTTAGGCTGGCCTGCCTACGATCCATCCTGGGTTTAACCAGGCTGGATTGTGTGAGGAGCTCACAAGTCCTTGAAAGATCTGGGCAAAGTCCCATCAGTGAGCTCCTCCGGCAGGCAAGGCTGCGTTGGCTGGGTCATGTAGCCCGCATGCCCAGCCACCGCATGCCTAAACAGCTTTTGTTCGGCCGGATCGAGGGGGCTAAACGGGCGCGGCACGGGCTAGAGAAGAGATGGAGTGATGTGGTACAGGAGGACGTGGAGCTGAGTGGACTTGCCGATGACTGGTACCAGCGGTGTCAAGATCGGCCTCAGTGGAGGAGGCTCGTGAAGGACGCTACTGGGCAGTTGGAGGCAGTCGCCCTCCAACAACAACGGAGGGCGGAGGAGTGACGCTCACAACAACGAGCGGAGCGCCGGGTGGCTAAAGCACAGCAAGTTGGCACAGTAGGGGGCACAGGTGGTGCATCAGCCAGTCATCTCGGTCATCTCGGTCAGTCGACCCGTGGCACCTGGGTCTGCCCCGTGACCTCCTGCCAGCGGGCGTTCGACACTTCACGTGGCCTCAAGGTGCACATGGCCTGGCACAAGCGTCGTGGTGACGTCACCGCCACTTAGTGGCGAATGACGGTTGTTGTTGTTGTGTCAGTATGTGTGTGTCAGTGTGTGTCAGTGTGTGTGTGTCAGTGTGTGTGTGTCAGTGTGTGTGTGTCAGTGTGTGAGTGTCAGTGTGTGAGTGTGTGTGTGTCAGTGTGTGTGGCAATGTGTGTGTGTCAGTGTGTGTGTCAGTGTGTGTGTGGGTCAGTGTGTGCGTGTCAGTGTGTGTGTTAGTGTGTGTATCAGTGTGTGTGTGGGTCAGTGTGTGTGTGTGTGTGTCAGTATGTGTGTGTCAGTGTGTGGGGAGCGGTGGTGCAGCGGTGAGCGCTACGCTGCGCTACGAACCTGGCGACCCGGGTTCGATTCCCGCTCACGGCCAACACCAGTGACGATTATCTGAACTGGGCCTCCCCTAGGTCGACTCAGCCTCAAATGAGTACCTGGTGCGGTGTGTAAACATCGCCACTGGGGAGACAAAGGCGGTCGGGCGTGGTGCTGGCCACCCACCCCCTCGTGTACCGTTCCGGTCTTCATAGGTGCTCGCTAACAGCACTTGCCCCTACAGTCTGTTAAGTCTACAACGGGGGATCTTTGTGTTGGTGTGTGGCGAGTGATACCATAACCGGCCCTGATCTCCTCTTATCTTAACCTAATGAGATGTAATACAACGCCTTTACCCAGTGGCGTTTGACGGCAATTATAACATTAATACGCAGCACGTCAATGATTTGAAGTCAAGAACGGTGGATGGTCGTTTTGCGTGGCTTAGTTTAGATGCCCGAAAGCGAGGTGGATTGATAAGGAGGGGTTCATCTTCTTGGTTCTTTCGGTAAAGTCACGTAGAAGTGAAGTAATAAAATAATAAAAATTAAACAATTAAATTCTCACGACGTTTCGATCGCAACACAAGCAATCATCATCATGTGTGAAAACCACAGCTGATGATGATTGTTTGTTTTGCGATCGAAACGTCGTGATAATTTTATTGCTTTATTTTTATTATTTTAGATGGTTTTCACACCTGATGATGATTGCTTGTGTTGCAATCGAAACGTCGTGAGAATTTCATTGTTATATTTTTATTATTTTATTATTTCCCTTCTACGTGACTTTACCGAAAGAACCAAGAAGATGAATCCCTGCAGTCACGAAAGAAGCTTTAAATCGGAAGGAGGGGTTTGCGATATTGCCTGGTCGTAGTTGGGGGGCGGGTGGGTGGGTTGGTTGGAGAGTACAGAGACCTGGGGAGCTGAGAAGCAACACTTAAATTTCGATTTAAAGCTTCTTTCGTGACTGCAGGGATTCATCTTCTTGGTCCTTTCGGTAAAGTCACGTAGAAGGGAAGTTATAAAATAATAAAAATTAAAACATAATAATCCTGCATAATGCATGGGCATAATGACTTTAAACCCCTCGCCAAACCTCCTACGCATTTCACAAGTAGTACTAATCGCATATCTGCATTTCCCATAAATATGCTAAATTCCTCTTGCTATGCAAATTATTTTGTCAAGGCGCTCTTCGCCCCTCCTTCCCAGCATAAATAGTCGCTCCAAGCCTGGAGCGTGCCATTCAGACTCTGTCTACTTGACAGACCTGTTCTCCACCTGAGGACGGCTGCTTGCGTTGTGGCCGAAACGTCGTGAGAATTATTTTATAATGTTTTATTTTTTATTATTTTATTATTTCCATTCTACGTGACTTTACCGAAAGAACCAACACTTAGTTTAGATGCCCGAAAGCGAGGTGGATTGATAGGGAGGAGTTTGCGATATTGCCTGGTCGTAGTTGGTGGGTGGGTTGGTTGGAGAATACAGAGACCTGGCGAGCTGAAATGTAACACGACTTTTGTTCCGTGGTAATACGTGTTATTTTCTAATTGCGTATGCCTCAAAAGTATAGAAATGCCCCGCAAATTTTGCTCTTGTAACCAGGACTTTACGTGTAGGAATGACACAAATGCACACCGCGTTTTAATTGTTGACTTGCACCACATTGGGATTTTTGCACACAACGTTTGAATGCGTTTATAAATCCTTTATATTAAGTTCGCTTGCTTGCTTGCTTAGGACCGTGCAAATCTTTCGGTCGTTTTTTAACCCACTTCCCGTGATCCAATCGAGCTGACATTTTGTACACAGACTCGTTGTGCGAGACAATTAATGTTCGTGAAATTTTGTTTCCAAAATGTTACACTTTTTAGGACAAAAATATTATATTTAATTACCAATTGCTTAATGGTGCAATGCAATCATCTGACCCATAGGTGGCAGCCATCTCAAGCCAGAAGACGAGAGGACTCTAGCCGCCACGCATATAAAGGATTTATAGTGAAAAACTTTGTTTTTATGGGTTATACTTGTTTTATATTTGCTGGTTTATTCCAGGATCTTTCTGTTACGCGTCGTCGCTTTGAGATGTTCTGTGTTCTTCAGAGCCGCATAGCTCACGGGGTTATACCTAAATAACTGAAACTTGTTTTCCCATTTACAATAGGTACATTTCAAAATGTCACTGTCCTGGTCTCAAAAGCAAAGTTTGTGGAGGAATAATATCCCACTTTCTGTACTTTGCAGGCATGAGCAATTAGAAAATAACACTACCCAAGAACAAACAAGTAAACCCGTAAAAACAAAGTTTGTCACTATAAATCCTTTATATGCGTGGCATCGGGGCGGCTAGAGTCCTCTCGTTCTCTGGCAGCATTAAACAATTGGTAATTAAATATTTATAACAATTTCCCTAAACAGTGTAAAATGCATTGTCACGCACAACGAGTCTGTGTGCAAAATGTCAGCTCGATTGGATCACGGGAAGTGGGTTAAAAAACGACCTAAAGATTTGCACGGTCCTAAGCAAGCAAGCGAACTTAATATAAAGGATTTTAAAAAACAAGATGTTTTTGTGACACAGTGAAATCAGCCAAACTTGCATTGGGAAGACAAAGGGGGGGGGGGGGGGGTGGGGGGTAAGGCGAGGGGTTGGAGGCACTCCACCCCCCCCTGCACCAAGCCACATTAACCAGAGTGGTGAAGTATGGTCAACCCCTCCCCACCTACAACCCACAATGTGGGGAGGAGGTCTTGATCATGCAACGGATTGACAAAGCGCCTTAAGGGCCGTCCATAAATGACGTCACGCGATTTTGGACGATTTTTTACCCCCCCCCCATCGTCACACGGCGTCACAAAAAGTCAGACCCCCCCCCCCCAAATATGACGTCACAAAGCTCTGCCCCCCCCCCCCCAAAATAAATAAATAAAACACATTCTTCAAATCGCTTTAAACTATTGTCATTGTAGTGAGTCTCTGGGTCTCTGTGTGAGTCTATGGCTCTCTGTGTGAGTCTATGTGTCTCTGTGTGAGTCTATGGGTCTCTTGTGTGAGTCTATGGGTCTCTGTGTGAGTCTCTGGGTCTCTATGTGAGTTTATGGGTCTGTGTGTGAGTCTATGGGCCTCTGTGTGAGTCTATGGGTCTCTGTGTGAGTCTATGGGTCTCTGTGTGAGTCTATGTGTCTCTGAGTGAGTATATGGGCCTCTGTGTGAGTCTATGGGTCTCTATGTGAGTCTCTGGGTCTCTGTGTGAGTCTATGGGTCTCTGTGTGAGTCTATGTGTCTCTGAGTGAGTCTATGAGCCTCTGTGTGAGTCTATGGGTCTCTGTGTGAGTCTCGGGGTCTGTGTGAGTCTATGGGTCTGTGTGTGAGTCTATGGGCCTCTGTGTGAGTCTCCGGGTCTCTGTGTGAGTCTATGTGTCTCTGAGTGAGTATATGGGCCTCTGTGTGAGTCTATGGCTCTCTGTGTGAGTCTATGTGTCTCTGTGTGAGTCTATGGGTCTCTTGTGTGAGTCTATGGGTCTCTGTGTGAGTCTCTGGGTCTCTATGTGAGTCTATGGGTCTGTGTGTGAGTCTATGGGCCTCTGTGTGAGTCTAAGGGTCTCTGTGTGAGTCTGTGGGTCTCTGTGTGAGTTTATGTGTCTCTGAGTGAGTCTATGTGTCTCTGAGTGAGTCTATGAGCCTCTGTGTGAGTCTCTGGGTCTCTGTGTGAGTTTATGTGTCTCTGTGTGTGAGTCTATGGGCCTCTGTGTGAGTCTCTCGGTCTCTGTGTGAGTCTATGGATCTCTGTGTGAGTCTATGGCTACCTGTGTGAGCCTGTGGGTCTCTGTGTGAGTCTCTGAGTCTCTGTGTGAGTCTCTGGGTCTCTGTATGAGTCTCTGGGTCTCTGTGTGAGTCTCCGGGTCTCTGTGTGAGTCTCTGGGTCTCTGTGTGAGTCTTTGGGTCTTTGTGTGAGTCATTGTGTCTCTGTGAGTCTATGGGTCTCTCTGTGAGTCTATGGGTCTCTATGTGAGTCTATGGGTCTCTGTGTGAGTCTGTGGGTTTCTCTGTGAGTCTATGGGTCTCTCTGTGAGTCTGTGGGTCTCTATGTGAGTCTGTGGGTCTCTGAGTTAGTCTATGAGCCTATGTGTGAGTCTCTGGGTCTCTGTGTGAGTCTCGGGGTCTGTGTGAGTCTATGGGTCTGTGTGTGAGTCTATGGGCCTCTGTGTGAGTCTCCGGGCCTCTGTGTGAGTCTATGTGTCTCTGAGTGAGTCTATGAGCCTCTGTGTGAGTCTAAGGGTCTCTGTGTGAGTCTGTGGGTCTCTGTGTGAGTTTATGTGTCTCTGAGTGAGTCTATGTGTCTCTGAGTGAGTCTATGAGCCTCTGTGTGAGTCTCTGGGTCTCTGTGTGAGTTTATGTGTCTCTGTGTGTGAGTCTATGGGCCTCTGTGTGAGTCTCTCGGTCTCTGTGTGAGTCTATGGATCTCTGTGTGAGTCTATGGCTACCTGTGTGAGCCTGTGGGTCTCTGTGTGAGTCTCTGAGTCTCTGTGTGAGTCTGTGGGTCTCTGTGTGAGTCTATGTGTCTCTAAGTGAGTCTATGGGCCTCTGTGTGAGTCTGCGGGTCTCTGTGTGAGTCTCTCTGTCTCTGTGTGAGTCCAGTATGTGCGTTGAACTTCTTTCGCACCGTACATATCCAACCGCGCTCGCCGGAGGTGCGGAAACAGCGTCGCACAGACCCCACCAACGAGACCACTCCCGCCAGCCAGACTCGGGAGCCCTTGCAGGGGCTGCTCCTCTATCAGCCCAATCATCATCATCGCTTCCTCCGAGGTCGATAAAATGAGTTTCACTTTGCGTGGACGATCATCAGCGATTGTCCTCTGGATAGACCCCTTTCCCTGCAAAGGAATGTGGAATTTCCATCAATCTGGACCTTTCCTGGGGTAGAGAGAGAGAGAGAGGGGTAGAGAGAGAGGGGGTAGAGAGAGAGAGAGAGGGGGTAAAGAGAGGGGGTAGAGAGAGAGGGGGGGTAGAGAGGGGGTAGAGAGAGGAGGTGGAGAGAGGGGGGGGGGTAGAGAAAGGAGGTAGAGAGAGAGGGGGGGTAGAGAGAGAGGTGGAGGGAGAGGGGGGGGGATAGAGAGAGAGGGGGGGAGGGAGAGAGGGGGTGGAGAGAGGGGGTAGAGAGAGAGGGGGGAGAGAGGAGGTGGAGAGAGGGGGGGGGGATAGAGAGAGGGGGTAGAGAGAGAGGGGGTAGAGAAAGAGGGGGGGGATAGAGAGGGGGTAGAGAGAGAAAGGGGGGTAAAGAAGGGGGGTAGAGAGAGAGGGGGGGGATAGAGAGAGGGGGTAGAGAGAGGGGGTGCAGAGAGGGGATAGAGATAGGGGAGAGAGAGAGAAGGGGTAGAGAGAGAGGGGGGTAGAGAGAGAGGGGGTAGAAAGAGAGAGGAAGGAGAGAGAGGGATGAGAGGGGGGTGAGGGAATAGAGAAAGAGGGGATAGTTATACTAATAGGGGTTTTCCCCTTTTTTTTGGCAACAAAACTGACACCTTTTGCAAGGCATAATGCTTACATTAACCACAATACTTGCAGTCAAATGCGAACAAAAACAATACTCTGATAATGTATGCATTTTTCTTGGTTCTTTCGGTAAAGTCACGTAGAAGGGAAGTAATAAAATAATGAAAATAAAACATAATAATAAATTATTTTATTATAAAAAAATAAAACATAATAATAAATTATTTTATTATGTTTTATTTTTTTATTATTTCATTACTTCCTTCTACGTGACTTTACCGAAAGAACCACGAAGATGAATCCCTGCAGTCACGAAAGCTTTAAATCGAAATTTATGCATTGTCTTTGAAACTGATTGGTCCACACCAGAGACAGCTTTCTTTAGAGCCTAGTCTCATATGGTGTTCGACCAGATGACGCCAAAAGGCGTGCGTCAAAGTGCCGACTACACCGAGCATCTTCTTGTTTCCACTGCATCGTAAAAAAAATTTATAATAAAAAAAACAATAGAATTAAAAAAAAGGAGAGAAAGTGATTTAGAGACCCGGCTTCACTCCGTTAAACTCCCATCGGGCGGTCACGTGGCGTGCCCAGCTGGAGCGCGTTCGCCTCTTGATGAGAGAGGTTCGCGGTTCGAACCCGGCCGGCCACCCTGGCAAACACTGCGTTGTGCTATCAACCGCAATAGTAAACTTCTTTTGAAAGTCTAGCTTTAAAACTCATCCCCTTTCAATGGGCATAGAACGCGCAAGTTCGCGCCGTTTAACCTGCAGGCTGCCACTGCGTGTTGATTCACTGCGAATAATAAAGATATTGCGTGTTTATTAAATGCGAATAACCCGGCCCCATACCCGGTACTGCATTGTATTGCATGTTAATTCATTGCGAACAAACCCGGCAAATACCATGACAGTGCGTGTTATTGCGCGTTTATTAATTGCGAGAAAAAACCCACCCGGCCAACGCTTTGGCGCCGCATATTCTCAGATTAACACGATGACCCACTGTGATTTACACGGCGATATTAAACCCCCCATGCCCTACCCACACACCCACCCACCCCCTCTGCTCTTCGCAACCGATGTCCTCACAGTGACGGCACCGCCTTCGCTTCCCCCATAGAAGAGTGACGACCTCTGCACAAGTCTCGCTACTCGTCGTTTGTGACCTTGGCAAGGGCAACGGCAGAGGTCGCAAACGGGTTTTGAATCCTTACCCGTACCCGGCCGCACCAGGGTCGCAAATGGGTACCCGTACCCGTACCCGGCCGGGTACGGGTAGCCGTTCCCTACCCATACCCTACCCGAAATGAGTGACACACGGTTACTCACCAGTGACTCACGGCCTACCCGTACCCGTACCCGGCCGCACCAGGGTCGCAAACGGCTACCCGTACCCGGCCGGGTACGGGTAGCCGTTAGAGGAGGATTAAATATACGCTGCCAAGATTGGTGGTGTTCATTCAGACGCTGTCTTTCCGACAGACCTGTTCTTCATCTGAGGACGGCTGCTTGCGTTGTGGCCGAAACGTCGTTTCCCGTGATCGGGAATCGAACTCGGGTCCGACCGGGTTCGTAGCGCAGCGCGCTCACCGCTTACCCTACTTGCTCATTGTTGATGCACACAACACACACACACCACACACAACACACACACCACACACAACACACACACACAACACACCACACAACACACACACAAGACACACACACACACACACACACCACACACAACACACACACACAACACACCACACAACACACACACACCACACACAACACACACACACCACACACCACACAACACACACACAATACACACACCACACACACAACACACACACAACACACACAACACACACCACACAACACACACCACACCACACACACACAATACACACACCACACACACGACACACAACACAACAACACACACACACAGCACACACACGACACACAACACACACACAACACACACAACACACACACACAATACACACACAACACACACAACACACACACACAATACACACACAACACACACAACACACACACACACAACAAACACACAACACACACAGCACACAAAACACACACCACACACACACCACACACACACAACACAAACACACAACACACACACACAACACACACAACACACACACAGCACAGACGCACAGCACCATGCAGGACACGCACAACACACACAACACACACAAACACACACAAACACAACACAAACACAGCACACACACAACACACACACAACACACACACCACACCACACACAACAAACACACACACAACACACACAGCACACACACAGCACACGACACACCACACACACACCAAACACACAACACACACGCGTAGAGACGCACAGCACCATCCAGGACACGCACAACACACAGCACACACACAACACACACACAGCACACACACAACACACACACAGCACAGACGCACAGCACCATGCAGGACACGCGGAGGTAATTACCGTGTAAAGATCTCTCCGGCTAGCTGACATTGCCTGGGGCAAGTGCCACTTGTTGGAGAAAATCTCTAATTGCGATGTTTGTGACAGATATTGCAATTTGATTTGAGATAAACTACAATTTAAACTCAAGCAGCTTCAAATGTTGATATGACTACCCATAGATTCACACTACCCATAGACTCAACACTATCCATAGACTCAACACTGCCTATTAGACTCAACACTGCCCATAGACTCAACACTACCCATAGACTCAACACTACCCATAGACTCAACACTACCATAGACTCAACACTACCCATAGACTCAACACTACTCCCATAGACTCAACACTGCCCATAGACTCAAGACTACCCATAGACTCAACACTACCCATAGACTCACCACTACCCATAGACTCAACACTACCCATAGACTCACCACTACCCATAGACTCAACACTACCCATAGACTCAACACTACCCATAGACTAAACACTACTCCCATAGACTCAACACTGCCCATAGACTCAACACTACCCATAGACTCAACACTACCCATAGACTCAACACTACCCATAGACTAAACACTACTCCCATAGACTCAACACTACCCATAGACTCAACACTACCCATAGACTCAACACTACCCATAGACTCAACACTACCCATAGACTCAACACTGCCCATAGACTCAACACTACCCATAGACTAAACACTACTCCCATAGACTCAACACTACCCATTCTGGCGAATTGCCCGATGATGCTGGATGCAATTACCAGCGAAACGTCGTACTACTCAAAAATTGTAAATGTTGTGGTTTCACTCTTCAAGACACCGGTGGGCAAAAGCAGTGAACTATTTTGTCTTTTGTCAACGTGACACTTTTTTACTGATTGGCCGTGTCGGGTGGTGGAGGGTTACGACACATTTATAAATAACGCGATCTAAACCCAAGCACGTTGATTATGAGCTTCAGTTCAATATTCACTCGGTAATAGATTCAAACATGCGATGGGGCATTGCCACGTGATACCATCCAAATATGAACTGCTCTATATATTCTCAATGCAAGGATGAGAACTTGAAAGATATGAATCGCTTTCGACATGTATCTATTAAAATGTTTGAACTGAAATAGAACAATCAAACACAGGACAATTGTTAAGTTAAATAAATAAAGTTATAAT